>NC_133328.1:651690051-651787864 GCF_042186555.1 Aquarana catesbeiana | reverse complement strand
CTCCCCCCTCTGTCCTTCTATTATACCCCAATCCTCCCTCTGTCCTTCTATTATACCCCAATCCTCCCTCTGTCCTTCTATTATACCCCAATCCTCCCTCTGTCCTTCTATTATACCCCAATCCCTCCTCTGTCCTTCTATTATACCCCAATCCCCCCTCTGTCCTTCTATTATACTCCAATCCCCCCTCTGTCCTTCTATTATACCCCAATCCCCCCTCTGTCCTTCTATTATACTCCAATCCCTCCTCTGTCCTTCTATTATACCCCAATCCTCCCCTCTGTCCTTCTATTATACCCCAATCTTCCCTCTGTCCTTCTATTATACCCCAATCCCCCCTCTGTCCTTCTATTATACCCCAATCCTCCCTCTGTCCTTCTATTATACCCCAATCCTCCCTCTGTCCTTCTATTATACCCCAATCCTCCCCTCTGTCCTTCTATTATACCCCAATCTTCCCTCTGTCCTTCTATTATACCCCAATCCCCCCCTCTGTCCTTCTATTATACCCCAATCTTCCCTCTGTCCTTCTATTATACCCCAATCCCCCCTCTGTCCTTCTATTATACCCCAATCCTCCCTCTGTCCTTCTATTATACCCCAATCCCCCCTCTGTCCTTCTTATATACCCCAATCCCCCCTCTATCCTTCTATTATACCCCAATCCTCCCTCTGTCCTTCTATTATACCCCAATCCTCCCTCTGTCCTCTATTATACCCCAATCCTCCCTCTGTCCTTCTATTATACCCCAATCCTCCCCTCTGTCCTTCTATTATACCCCAATCCCCCCTCTGTTCTTCTATTATATCCCAATCCCCCTCTGTCCTTCTATTATACCCCAATCCTCCCTCTGTCCTTCTATTATACCCCAATCCTCCCTCTGTCCTTCTATTATACCCCAATCCCCCCTCTGTCCTTCTATTATACCCCAATCCTCCCTCTGTTCCTTCTATTATACCCCCAATCCTCCCTCTGTCCTTCTATTATACCCCAATCCTCCCTCTGTCCTTCTATTATACCCCAATCCCCCCTCTGTCCTTCTATTATACCCCAATCCTCCCTCTGTCCTTCTATTATACCCAATCCTCCCTCTGTCCTTCTATTATACCCCAATCCTCCCCTCTGTCCTTCTATTATACCCCAATTCCCCCTCTGTCCTTCTATTATACCCCAATCCTCCCCTCTGTCCTTCTATTATACCCCAATCCTCCCTCTGTCCTTCTATTATACCCCAATCCCCCCTCTGTCCTTCTATTATACCCCAATCCTCCCCTCTGTCCTTCTATTATACCCCAATCCCCCCCTCTGTCCTTCTATTATACCCCAATCCTCCCCTCTGTCCTTCTATTATACCCCAATCCTCCCCTCTGTCCTTCTATTATACCCCAATCCTCCCCTCTGTCCTTCTATTATACCCCAATCCTCCCTCTGTCCTTCTATTGTACTCCAATCCTCCCCTCTGTCCTTCTATTATACCCCAATCCCCCCTCTGTCCTTCTATTATACCCCAATCCTCCCTCTGTCCTTCTATTATACCGCAATCCCTCCTCTGTCCTTCTATTATACCCCAATCCTCCCCTCTGTCCTTCTATTATACCCCAATCCCCCCTCTGTCCTTCTATTATACCCCAATCCCCCCTCTGTCCTTCTATTATACCCCAATCCTCCCTCTGTCCTTCTATTATACCCCAATCCTCCCCTCTGTCCTTCTATTATACCCCAATCCTCCCCTCTGTCCTTCTATTATACCCCAATCCTCCCTTTGTCCTTCTATTATACCCCAATCCTCCCTCTGTCCTTCTATTATACCCCAATCCCCCCCTCTGTCCTTCTATTATACCCCCCCCCCCCCTCTGTCCTTCTATTATACCCCAATCCTCCCCTCTGTCCTTCTATTATATCCCAATCCCTCCTCTGTCCTTCTATTATACCCCAATCCTCCCCTCTGTCCTTCTATTATACCCCAATCCTCCCCTCTGTCCTTCTATTATACCCCAATCCTCCCTCTGTCCTTCTATTATACCCCAATCCTCCCCTCTGTCCTTCTATTATACCCCAATCCTCCCCTCTGTCCTTCTATTATACCCCAATCCCCCCTCTGTCCTTCTATTATACCCCAATCCTCTCCTCTGTCCTTCTATTATACCCCAATCCCCCCTCTGTCCTTCTATTATACCCCAATCCTCCCTCTGTCCTTCTATTATTCCCCAATCCTCCCTCTGTCCTATAATACCCCAATCCCCCCTCTCCTTCTATTATACCCCAATCCTCCCTCTGTCCTTCTATTATACCCCAATCCCCCCTCTGTCCTTCTATTATACCCCAATCCCCCCTCTGTCCTTCTATTATACCCCAATCCTCCCTCTGTCCTTCTATTATACCCCAATCCCTCCTCTGTCCTTCTATTATACCCCAATCCCCCCTCTGTCCTTCTATTATACCCCAATCCCTCCTCTGTACTTCTATTATACCCCAATCCCCCCTCTGTCCTTCTATTATACCCCAATCCTCCCTCTGTCCTTCTATTATACCCCAATCCTCCCTCTGTCCTTCTATTATACCCCAATCCCCCCTCTGTCCTTCTATTATACCCCAATCCCCCCTCTGTCCTTCTATTATACCCCAATCCCCCCTCTGTCCTTCTATTATACCCCAATCCTCCCTCTGTCCTTCTATTATACCCCAATCCTCCCTCTGTCCTTCTATTATACCCCAATCCTCCCTCTGTCCTTCTATTATACCCCAATCCTCCCTCTGTCCTTCTATTATACCCCAATCCTCCCCTCTGTCCTTCTATTATACCCCAGTCCTCCCTCTGTCCTTCTATTATACCCCAATCCTCCCCTCAGTCCTTCTATTATACCCCAATCCCCCCTCTGTCCTTCTATTATACCCCAATCCCCCCTCTGTCCTTCTATTATACCCCAATCCCCCCTCTGTCCTTCTATTATACCCCAATCCTCCCTCTGTCCTTCTATTATTCCCCAATCCTCCCCTCTGTCCTTCTATTATACCCCAGTCCTCCCTCTGTCCTTCTATTATACCCCAATCCTCCCCTCTGTCCTTCTATTATACCCCAATCCCCCCTCTGTCCTTCTATTATACCCCAATCCCCCCTCTGTCCTTCTATTATACCCCAATCCTCCCCTCTGTCCTTCTATTATACCCCAATCCCCCCTCTGTCCTTCTATTATACCCCAATCCTCCCTCTGTCCTTCTATTATACCCCAATCCTCCCTCTGTCCTTCTATTATACCCCAATCCTCCCTCTGTCCTTCTATTATACCCCAATCCTCCCTCTGTCCTTCTATTATACCCCAATCCTCCCTCTGTCCTTCTATTATACCCCAATCCTCCCTCTGTCCTTCTATTATACCCCAATCCTCCCCTCTGTCCTTCTATTATACCCCAATCCCCCCTCTGTCCTTCTATTATACCCCAATCCTCCCTCTGTCCTTCTATTATACCCCAATCCTCCCTCTGTCCTTCTATTATACCCCAATCCTCCCTCTGTCCTTCTATTATACCCCAATCCTCCCTCTGTCCTTCTATTATACCCCAATCCTCCCCTCTGTCCTTCTATTATACCCCAATCCTCCCTCTGTCCTTCTATTATACCCCAATCCTCCCCTCAGTCCTTCTATTATACCCCAATCCCCCCTCTGTCCTTCTATTATACCCCAATCCCCCCTCTGTCCTTCTATTATACCCCAATCCTCCCTCTGTCCTTCTATTATACCCCAATCCTCCCCTCTGTCCTTCTATTATACCCCAGTCCTCCCTCTGTCCTTCTATTATACCCCAATCCTCCCCTCAGTCCTTCTATTATACCCCAATCCCCCCTCTGTCCTTCTATTATACCCCAATCCTCTTTCTGTCCTTCTATTATACCCCAATCCTCCCCTCAGTCCTTCTATTATACCCCAATCCCCCCTCTGTCCTTCTATTATACCCCAATCCTCCTTCTGTCCTTCTATTATTCCCCAATCCTCCCCTCTGTCCTTCTATTATACCCCAGTCCTCCCTCTGTCCTTCTATTATACCCCAATCCTCCCCTCAGTCCTTCTATTATACCCCAATCCCCCCTCTGTCCTTCTATTATACCCCAATCCTCCCTCTGTCCTTCTATTATACCCCAATCCTCCCTCTGTCCTTCTATTATACCCCAATCCTCCCCTCTGTCCTTCTATTATACCCCAATCCTCCCTCTGTCCTTCTATTATACCCCAATCCTCCCTCTGTCCTTCTATTATACCCCAATCCTCCCCTCTGTCTTTCTATTATACCCCAATCCTCCCTCTGTCCTTCTATTATACCCCAATCCTCCCTCTGTCCTTCTATTATACCCCAATCCTCCCTCTGTCCTTCTATTATACCCCAATCCTCCCTCTGTCCTTCTATTATACCCCAATCCCCCCTCTGTCCTTCTATTATACCCCAATCCCTCCTCTGTCCTTCTATTATACCCCAATCCCCCCTCTGTCCTTCTATTATACTCCAATCCCCCCTCTGTCCTTCTATTATACCCCAATCCTCCCCTCTGTCCTTCTATTATACCCCAATCCTCCCTCTGTCCTTCTTTTATACCCCAACCCCCCCTCTGTCCTTCTATTATATCCCAATCCCTCCTCTGTCCTTCTATTATACCCCAATCCTCCCCTCTGTCCTTCTATTATACCCCAATCCCCCCTCTGTCCTTCTTATATACCCCAATCCCCCCTCTATCCTTCTATTATACCCCAATCCTCCCTCTGTCCTTCTATTATACCCCAATCCTCCCTCTGTCCTCTATTATACCCCAATCCTCCCTCTGTCCTTCTATTATACCCCAATCCTCCCCTCTGTCCTTCTATTATACCCCAATCCCCCCTCTGTCCTTCTATTATATCCCAATCCCCCTCTGTCCTTCTATTATACCCCAATCCTCCCTCTGTCCTTCTATTATACCCCAATCCTCCCTCTGTCCTTCTATTATACCCCAATCCCCCCTCTGTCCTTCTATTATACCCCAATCCTCCCTCTGTCCTTCTATTATACCCCAATCCTCCCCTCTGTCCTTCTATTATACCCCAATCCTCCCCTCTGTCCTTCTATTATACCCCAATCCCCCTCTGTCCTTCTATTATACCCCAATCCTCCCTCTGTCCTTCTATTATACCCCAATCCTCCCTCTGTCCTTCTATTATACCCCAATCCTCCCCTCTGTCCTTCTATTATACCCCAATTCCCCCTCTGTCCTTCTATTATACCCCAATCCTCCCCTCTGTCCTTCTATTATACCCCAATCCTCCCTCTGTCCTTCTATTATACCCCAATCCCCCCTCTGTCCTTCTATTATACCCCAATCCCTCCTCTGTCCTTCTATTATACCCCAATCCTCCCCTCTGTCCTTCTATTATACCCCAATCCTCCCCTCTGTCCTTCTATTATACCCCAATCCCCCCTCTGTCCTTCTATTATACCCCAATCCTCCCCTCTGTCCTTCTATTATACCCCAATCCCCCCTCTGTCCTTCTATTATACCCCAATCCTCCCCTCTGTCCTTCTATTATACCCCAATCCCCCCTCTGTCCTTCTATTATACCCCAATCCTCCCCTCTGTCCTTCTATTATACCCCAATCCTCCCTCTGTCCTTCTATTATACCCCAATCCTCCCCTCTGTCCTTCTATTATACCCCAATCCTCCCCTCTGTCCTTCTATTGTACCCCAATCCTCCCTCTGTCCTTCTATTGTACTCCAATCCCCCCTCTGTCCTTCTATTATACCCCAATCCCCCCTCTGTCCTTCTATTATACCCCAATCCTCCCTCTGTCCTTCTATTATACCCCAATCCTCCCCTCTGTCCTTCTATTATACCCCAATCCTCCCTCTGTCCTTCTATTATACCCCAATCCTCCCTCTGTCCTTCTATTATACCCCAATCCTCCCTCTGTCCTTCTATTATACCCCAATCCTCCCTCTGTCCTTCTATTATACCCCAATCCTCCCTCTGTCCTTCTATTATACCCCAATCCCCCCTCTGTCCTTCTATTATACCCCAATCCCTCCTCTGTCCTTCTATTATACCCCAATCCCCCCTCTGTCCTTCTATTATACCCCAATCCTCCCCTCTGTCCTTCTATTATACCCCAATCCTCCCTCTGTCCTTCTTTTATACCCCAACCCCCCCTCTGTCCTTCTATTATACCCCAATCCCCCCTCTGTCCTTCTATTATACCCCAATCCTCCCTCTGTCCTTCTATTATACCCCAATCCCCCCTCTGTCCTTCTATTATACCCCAATCCTCCCTCTGTCCTTCTATTATACCCCAATCCTCCCTCTGTCCTTCTATTATACCCCAATCCCTCCTCTGTCCTTCTATTATACCCCAATCCTCCCCTCTGTCCTTCTATTATACCCCAATCCCCCCTCTGTCCTTCTTATATACCCCAATCCCCCCTCTATCCTTCTATTATACCCCAATCCTCCCTCTGTCCTTCTATTATACCCCAATCCTCCCTCTGTCCTCTATTATACCCCAATCCTCCCTCTGTCCTTCTATTATACCCCAATCCTCCCCTCTGTCCTTCTATTATACCCCAATCCCCCCTCTGTCCTTCTATTATATCCCAATCCCCCTCTGTCCTTCTATTATACCCCAATCCTCCCTCTGTCCTTCTATTATACCCCAATCCTCCCTCTGTCCTTCTATTATACCCCAATCCCCCCTCTGTCCTTCTATTATACCCCAATCCTCCCTCTGTCCTTCTATTATACCCCAATCCTCCCCTCTGTCCTTCTATTATACCCCAATCCTCCCCTCTGTCCTTCTATTATACCCCAATCCCCCCTCTGTCCTTCTATTATACCCCAATCCTCCCTCTGTCCTTCTATTATACCCCAATCCTCCCTCTGTCCTTCTATTATACCCCAATCCTCCCCTCTGTCCTTCTATTATACCCCAATTCCCCCTCTGTCCTTCTATTATACCCCAATCCTCCCCTCTGTCCTTCTATTATACCCCAATCCTCCCCTCTGTCCTTCTATTATACCCCAATCCTCCCCTCTGTCCTTCTATTATACCCCAATCCTCCCTCTGTCCTTCTATTACACCCCAATCCCTCCTCTGTCCTTCTATTATACCCCAATCCTCCCCTCTGTCCTTCTATTATACCCCAATCCTCCCCTCTGTCCTTCTATTATACCCCAATCCTCCCTCTGTCCTTCTATTACACCCCAATCCCTCCTCTGTCCTTCTATTATACCCCAATTCCCCCTCTGTCCTTCTATTATACCCCAATCCTCCCCTCTGTCCTTCTATTATACCCCAATCCTCCCCTCTGTCCTTCTATTATACCCCAATCCTCCCCTCTGTCCTTCTATTATACCCCAATCCTCCCTCTGTCCTTCTATTATACCCCAATCCCCCCTCTGTCCTTCTATTATACCCCAATCCCTCCTCTGTCCTTCTATTATACCCCAATCCTCCCCTCTGTCCTTCTATTATACCCCAATCCCCCCTCTGTCCTTCTATTATACCCCAACCCCCCCCCCCTCTGTCCTTCTATTATACCCCAATCCCCCCCTCTGTCCTTCTATTATACCCCAATCCTCCCTCTGTCCTTCTATTATACCCCAATCCTCCCCTCTGTCCTTCTATTATACCCCAATCCTCCCCTCTGTCCTTCTATTGTACCCCAATCCTCCCTCTGTCCTTCTATTGTACTCCAATCCCCCCTCTGTCCTTCTATTATACCCCAATCCCCCCTCTGTCCTTCTATTATACCCCAATCCCCCCTCTGTCCTTCTATTATACCCCAATCCTCCCTCTGTCCTTCTATTATACCCCAATCCTCCCCTCTGTCCTTCTATTATACCCCAATCCTCCCCTCTGTCCTTCTATTATACCCCAATCCTCCCCTCTGTCCTTCTATTAAACCCCAATCCTCCCTCTGTCCTTCTATTATACCCCAATCCTCCCTCTGTCCTTCTATTATACCCCAATCCCCCCCTCTGTCCTTCTATTATACCCCCCCCCCCTGTCCTTCTATTATACCCCAATCCCCCCTCTGTCCTTCTATTATACCCCAATCCCCCCTCTGTCCTTCTATTATACCCCAATCCTCCCCTCTGTCTTTCTATTATACCCCAATCCCCCCTCTGTCCTTCTATTATACCCCAATCCTCCCCTCTGTCCTTCTATTATACCCCAATCCTCCCCTCTGTCCTTCTATTATACCCCAATCCTCCCCTCTGTCCTTCTATTGTACCCCAATCCTCCCTCTGTCCTTCTATTGTACTCCAATCCCCCCTCTGTCCTTCTATTATACCCCAATCCCCCCTCTGTCCTTCTATTATACCCCAATCCTCCCTCTGTCCTTCTATTATACCCCAATCCTCCCCTCTGTCCTTCTATTATACCCCAATCCTCCCCTCTGTCCTTCTACTATACCCCAATCCTCTCCTCTGTCCTTCTATTATACCCCAATCCTCACCTCTGTCCTTCTATTATACCCCAATCCTCCCTCTGTCCTTCTATTATACCCCAATCCTCCCTCTGTCCTTCTATTATATCCCAATCCCTCCTCTGTCCTTCTATTATACCCCAATCCCCCCTTTGTCCTTCTATTATATCCCAATCCTCCCCTCTGTCCTTCTATTATACCCCAATCCCCCCTCTTTCCTTCTATTATACCCCAATCCCCCCTCTGTCCTTCTATTATACCCCAATCCCCCCTCTGTCCTTCTATTATACCCCAATTCTCCCTCTGTCCTTCTATTATACCCCAATCCCTCCTCTGTCCTTCTATTATACCCCAATCCCCCCTCTGTCCTTCTATTATACCCCAATCCCTCCTCTGTCCTTCTATTATACCCCAATCCCCCCTCTGTCCTTCTATTATACCAGAATCCTCCCTCTGTCCTTCTATTATACCCCAATCCTCCCTCTGTCCTTCTATTATACCCCAATCCCCCCTCAGTCCTTCTATTATACCCCAATCCTCCCCTCTGTCCTTCTATTATACCCCAATCCCCCCTCTGTCCTTCTATTATACCCCAATCCCCCCTCAGTCCTTCTATTATACCCCAATCCTCCCTCTGTCCTTCTATTATACCCCAATCCTCCCTCTGTCCTTCTATTATACCCCAATCCTCCCTCTGTCCTTCTATTATACCCCAATCCTCCCTCTGTCCTTCTATTATACCCCAATCCTCCCTCTGTCCTTCTATTATACCCCAATCCTCCCTCTGTCCTTCTATTATACCCCAATCCTCCCCTCTGTCCTTCTATTATACCCCAATCCTCCCTCTGTCCTTCTATTATACCCCAGTCCTCCCTCTGTCCTTCTATTATACCCCAATCCTCCCCTCAGTCCTTCTATTATACCCCAATCCCCCCTCTGTCCTTCTATTATACCCCAATCCCCCCTCTGTCCTTCTATTATACCCCAATCCCCCCTCTGTCCTTCTATTATACCCCAATCCTCCCTCTGTCCTTCTATTATTCCCCAATCCTCCCCTCTGTCCTTCTATTATACCCCAGTCCTCCCTCTGTCCTTCTATTATACCCCAATCCTCCCCTCTGTCCTTCTATTATACCCCAATCCCCCCTCTGTCCTTCTATTATACCCCAATCCCCCCTCTGTCCTTCTATTATACCCCAATCCCCCCTCTGTCCTTCTTTTATACCCCAATCCTCCCCTCTGTCCTTCTATTATACCCCAATCCCCCCTCTGTCCTTCTATTATACCCCAATCCCCCCTCTGTCCTTCTATTATACCCCAATCCTCCCTCTGTCCTTCTATTATACCCCAATCCTCCCTCTGTCCTTCTATTATACCCCAATCCTCCCTCTGTCCTTCTATTATACCCCAATCCTCCCCTCTATTATACCCCAATCCCCCCTCTGTTCTTCTATTATACCCCAATCCTCCCCTCTGTCCTTCTATTATACCCCAATCCTCCCCTCTGTCCTTCTATTATACCCCAATCCCCCCTCTGTCCTTCTATTATACCCCAATCCCCCCTCTGTCCTTCTATTATACCCCAATCCTCCCTCTGTCCTTCTATTATACCCCAATCCCCCCTCTGTCCTTCTATTATACCCCAATCCTCCCTCTGTCCTTCTATTATACCCCAATCCCCCCTCTGTCCTTCTATTATACCCCAATCCTCCCTCTGTCCTTCTATTATACCCCAATCCTCCCTCTGTCCTTCTATTATACCCCAATCCTCCCTCTGTCCTTCTATTATACCCCAATCCCCCCTCTGTCCTTCTATTATACCCCAATCCCCCCTCTGTCCTTCTATTATACCCCAATCCTCCCTCTGTCCTTCTATTATACCCCAATCCTCCCTCTGTCCTTCTATTATACCCCAATCCTCCCTCTGTCCTTCTATTATACCCCAATCCCCCCTCTTTCCTTCTATTATACCCCAATCCTCCCTCTGTCCTTCTATTATACCCCAATCCTCCCTCTGTCCTTCTATTATACCCCAATCCTCCCTCTGTCCTTCTATTATACCCCAATCCCTCCTCTGTCCTTCTATTATACCCCAATCCTCCCTCTGTCCTTCTATTATACCCCAATCCTCCCCTCTGTCCTTCTATTATACCCCAATCCCCCCTCTGTCCTTCTATTATACCCCAATCCTCCCCTCTGTCCTTCTATTATACCCCAATCCTCCCTCTGTCCTTCTATTATACCCCAATCCTCCCCTCAGTCCTTCTATTATACCCCAATCCCCCCTCTGTCCTTCTATTATACCCCAATCCCCCCTCTGTCCTTCTATTATACCCCAATCCTCCCTCTGTCCTTCTATTATACCCCAATCCTCCCCTCTGTCCTTCTATTATACCCCAGTCCTCCCTCTGTCCTTCTATTATACCCCAATCCTCCCCTCAGTCCTTCTATTATACCCCAATCCCCCCTCTGTCCTTCTATTATACCCCAATCCTCCCTCTGTCCTTCTATTATTCCCCAATCCTCCCCTCTGTCCTTCTATTATACCCCAATCCTCTCCTCTGTCCTTCTATTATACCCCAATCCCCCCTCTGTCCTTCTATTATACCCCAATCCTCCCCTCTGTCCTTCTATTATACCCCAATCCTCCCTCTGTCCTTCTATTATACCCCAATCCTCCCCTCTGTCCTTCTATTATACCCCAATCCCCCCTCTGTCCTTCTATTATACCCCAATCCCCCCTCTGTCCTTCTATTATACCCCAATCCTCCCTCTGTCCTTCTATTATACCCCAATCCTCCCTCTGTCCTTCTATTATACCCCAATCCTCCCTCTGTCCTTCTATTATACCCCAATCCTCCCTCTGTCCTTCTATTATACCCCAATCCTCCCTCTGTCCTTCTATTATACCCCAATCCTCCCCTCTATTATACCCCAATCCCCCCTCTGTCCTTCTATTATACCCCAATCCTCCCTCTGTCCTTCTATTATACCCCAATCCTCCCTCTGTCCTTCTATTATACCCCAATCCTCCCTCTGTCCTTCTATTATACCCCAATCCTCCCCTCTATTAAACCCCAATCCCCCCTCTGTCCTTCTATTATACCCCAATCCTCCCCTCTGTCCTTCTATTATACCCCAATCCTCCCCTCTGTCCTTCTATTATACCCCAATCCCCCCTCTGTCCTTCTATTATACCCCAATCCCCCCTCTGTCCTTCTATTATACCCCAATCCTCCCTCTGTCCTTCTATTATACCCCAATCCCCCCTCTGTCCTTCTATTATACCCCAATCCTCCCTCTGTCCTTCTATTATACCCCAATCCCTCCTCTGTCCTTCTATTATACCCCAATCCCCCCTCTGTCCTTCTATTATACCCCAATCCTCCCTCTGTCCTTCTATTATACCCCAATCCTCCCTCTGTCCTTCTATTATACCCCAATCCTCCCTCTGTCCTTCTATTATACCCCAATCCCCCCTCTGTCCTTCTATTATACCCCAATCCCCCCTCTGTCCTTCTATTATACCCCAATCCTCCCTCTGTCCTTCTATTATACCCCAATCCTCCCTCTGTCCTTCTATTATACCCCAATCCTCCCTCTGTCCTTCTATTATACCCCAATCCTCCCCTCTGTCCTTCTATTATACCCCAGTCCTCCCTCTGTCCTTCTATTATACCCCAATCCTCCCCTCAGTCCTTCTATTATACCCCAATCCCCCCTCTGTCCTTCTATTATACCCCAATCCCCCCTCTGTCCTTCTATTATACCCCAATCCTCCCTCTGTCCTTCTATTATACCCCAATCCTCCCCTCTGTCCTTCTATTATACCCCAGTCCTCCCTCTGTCCTTCTATTATACCCCAATCCTCCCCTCAGTCCTTCTATTATACCCCAATCCCCCCTCTGTCCTTCTATTATACCCCAATCCTCCCTCTGTCCTTCTATTATTCCCCAATCCTCCCCTCTGTCCTTCTATTATACCCCAATCCTCTCCTCTGTCCTTCTATTATACCCCAATCCCCCCTCTGTCCTTCTATTATACCCCAGTCCTCCCTCTGTCCTTCTATTATACCCCAATCCTCCCCTCTGTCCTTCTATTATACCCCAATCCCCCCTCTGTCCTTCTATTATACCCCAATCCCCCCTCTGTCCTTCTATTATACCCCAATCCCCCCTCTGTCCTTCTATTATACCCCAATCCTCCCCTCTGTCCTTCTATTATACCCCAATCCCCCCTCTGTCCTTCTATTATACCCCAATCCCCCCTCTGTCCTTCTATTATACCCCAATCCTCCCTCTGTCCTTCTATTATACCCCAATCCTCCCTCTGTCCTTCTATTATACCCCAATCCTCCCTCTGTCCTTCTATTATACCCCAATCCTCCCTCTGTCCTTCTATTATACCCCAATCCTCCCCTCTATTATACCCCAATCCCCCCTCTGTCCTTCTATTATACCCCAATCCCCCCTCTGTCCTTCTATTATACCCCAATCCCCCCTCTGTCCTTCTATTATACCCCAATCCCCCCTCTGTCCTTCTATTATACCCCAATCCTCCCTCTGTCCTTCTATTATACCCCAATCCCCCCTCTGTCCTTCTATTATACCCCAATCCTCCCTCTGTCCTTCTATTATACCCCAATCCTCCCTCTGTCCTTCTATTATACCCCAATCCTCCCTCTGTCCTTCTATTATACCCCAATCCCCCCTCTGTCCTTCTATTATACCCCAATCCTCCCTCTGTCCTTCTATTATACCCCAATCCTCCCTCTGTCCTTCTATTATACCCCAATCCTCCCTCTGTCCTTCTATTATACCCCAATCCCCCCTCTGTCCTTCTATTATACCCCAATCCTCCCTCTGTCCTTCTATTATACCCCAATCCTCCCTCTGTCCTTCTATTATACCCCAATCCTCCCCTCTGTCCTTCTATTATACCCCAATCCCCCCTCTGTCCTTCTATTATACCCCAATCCCCCCTCTGTCCTTCTATTATACCCCAATCCCCCTCTGTCCTTCTATTATACCCCAATCCTCCCTCTGTCCTTCTATTATACCCCAATCCTCCCTCTGTCCTTCTATTATACCCCAATCCTCCCTCTGTCCTTCTATTATACCCCAATCCTCCCTCTGTATAATAAACATCTGTCATTGTTGTAGTAACATCCTTCTATCGCCTTTTTTTGTTTCCATAGTTTCATCTCAGTGCTTCTGATCTTCTGCAGCCTCTTTACAGTCACCTCATGTTTATATACACTCTGTTGACGGCTGTATGGCCTTTCTCAGGGCGGGTTTCCTGATGGTGACAACAGTGGGCCATGTCTGTGTAATGCGTGTTTGTCGTGTCCACCTGTAGGTTCCCTCAGAAGCCAGCATGACAACACAAGGAGAATAATTGGGAGACAGGGGCAGAGAGTTGTCACCCTATACAGGAAGTGTCCCATCAAGGGCCTCCTTGGCAGGATGACCAGGGATCACTTGAATGAATGCTGCAGATTTACAAATAGTGAAAATGACATGAACATGTTAAATCCTCCATGAGAGTTTAGTGATTGGGAGAGGAGAGGTGTAAGGGGGCGGTCCGGCTGCCTCTGGGGGCTCCGCCCACACCTGGCTCCTTATACACCTGAGAGAGGTGGAGGGAGGAGAGCCAGATACAGGACGGAGCCCTGCATGGGAAGATGGTGGGCCCTATGTCCCCGGAGCCCCGATCTTCAGACAGGTAGGTCCATTCTTCATTCATGGCACACAAGATCCGCACCCCGGGTTCACCGTCATGGAAGGATCAGGATTACTCTGCACACATTTCATCTCCCCATATCCTTCCCATACTCATCCCCGGACAGGGGGGCTGAGATTTCCTTGTGCCCACCTTAGGGTTGCCACCTCATCCCTTTAATCCAGGACACACATTAATTACACAGAGGTTCTGTGTCTGATGAAGGTGGTAATTAAACTCACTTGGTGCTTCATCTGCATTAAATCCACCTCAGAACCCGAGTAATTCAGATGTGTCCCGGATTAAAGGGATGAGGTGGTACCCCTAGCCCACCTGAGTCGTCACCGCTTTAGTAGGCACACCTTTAGCTGGCCAATGGCCATACACTGTAAGACCTTCACGTGAACGTTCACACAAAGATTGTTCATCAGAACGTTCGTAAAAACCGCCATCATCTATAGAAATGTCACATGAGAACATTTTTACTTCATTCCCCATGACAAGGTTGCGGATTTTAACGTTTGATTTCGAGATGATGGAAGTGAATGTGATTCTTTGATTCAAAGTTTCAATTTCATTTGATGAGATTAAAAAAAAAAAAAAATTCATCCTTCTCCTTTGCGTTTTATCATCACTACAATCAGAACCGCCCGTTGGGTGGATCCCACCAGCCATTAGAAAATCCAACAAAGTTTCAAAAATGACCATATTCATTTTTTTTTTTTTTGGTCCTGTAGAGCAGTGGTCATCAACCCTAACATGCCAGGTTTTATGTATTACCTTGGGGGAGAGAATACTGCAATCACTAAGCAGCAAATGATATCCCCTGTCATGTATTTCAGTTATCTTGTAAACCTGGCCTGTTGGTGGGCCCTGAGGACAGGAGTTGATGACCACTGCTGTATAGATTTAGGGTGACCAGACATCCCTGGGTTTCTGGGGACAGTCTCCGGACTGAGAACACTGTCCCCGGACCAAGTCTGTCCCCGGATTGGATTTGAAAAATTAAAAAATCTGAATTGCACATCCCTGCTCCGCCGCTCCTACTGTCTTAGGGGGGGGTGTATTCTTTTCCATTATCTGTTGCCCTTTCTGATGATCATGTGCTGGTCGGAGCGGAGGGACTATATCTTCAGTCTCGGGCACGTGCCCGTTCCGCACCCGCTCGCATGTTCTTCTGCTTTGGCTCAAGTCCCGGTCAGCCGCCTGCCTGTCTATCTCCTTGCCTTCCCTGGAGGAGTGATCTTCCTCCACTCCCCACCCAGTAGTAGCTGGGGGTCCCGGGGAGTGAGATTTGAGAGGTGGGTGGCAGCGACAGGCACAGAGAAGCAGCTGAGGTCAGGAACAGAAGGGAAGCGGATCCGATGGTGGGGCTGCCCGTGCCTTCAAGGCTTCAGCACAGGAGTGCTTTGGGGGGGTGTCTGAATACATTGTGCCATGTCTGTCTCTCTGGTATAATGGATGGCATCATAACTCATAGGCAGCGGGTGCTCTATCATGGCTCTAGCTGGCACTGTCACAGTGTGTCACATGGGTGCTGGGTACTGAAACTTATGACCAAGAAGTCAACAAAATCAGCACCCAGCAGCCATGTCATGTGACACACTGTGACAGTGCCAGTCTGAGCCATGATACAGGCAGCGGGCACTCTATCACGCTCAGGCTGGCACTGTCACAGTGTGTCACATGACATGGCTGCTGGGTGCTGAATTTGTTGACTTGTTGGTCATAAGTTTTAGTACCCAGCACCCATGTGACACAGCCAGCTAAAACCATGATAGAGTGCCCGCTGCCTGTGAGTTATGATGCCATCCATTATACTAGAGAGACAGACATGGCACAATGTATTCAGACACCCCCCAAAGCACTCCTGTGCTGAAGCCTTGAAGGCACGGGCAGCCCCACCATCGGATCCACTTCCCTTCTGTTCCTGAGCTCAGCTGCCTCTCTCTGCCTGTCGCTGCCACCGCCGCCACCACCCTCCTCACAGCCTCTCAAGTCTCACTTTCCGGGACCCCCGGCTACTACTGGGTGGGGAACGGAGCTGAGCGGAGGAAGATCATTCCACCAGGGAAGGCAAGGAGCTAGGCAGGCTGGCAGGTGGATGACCGGGACTTGAGGCAAGGCAGAAGAACATGTGGGCAGGAGCGGAATGGGCATGCGCCTGAAACTGAAGAAAGGATCCCTCTGCTCCGTCCAGCACATGATCATCAGAAAGGAGCACAGATAATGGAAAAAATACACCTCCCTAAGATCGTAGGGGTGGGGGGGTGTAAATCAGATTTCTTTTTAATTCTGCACTGGCTGTCTTGACATTGCCCAGGCCCCTGTTCAGATCCAATCCGGGGACAGACTTGGTCCGGGGACAGTGTCCTCAGTTGGGGGACTGTCCCTGGAAACCCGGGGATGTCTGGTCACCATACTATATCTACTCTCCCCAGGAGCCTGCAGTCACTATATCTGGTCTCCCCAGGAGCCTGCAGTCACTATATCTACTCTCCCCAGGAGCCTGCAGTCACTATATCTGGTCTCCCCAGGAGCCTGCAGTCACTATATCTGGTCTCCCCAGGAGCCTGCAGTCACTATATCTGCTCCCCCAGGAGCCTGCAGTCACTATATCTGGTCTCCCCAGGAGCCTGCAGTCACTATATCTGCTCCCCCAGGAGCCTGCAGTCACTATATCTGCTCTCCCCAGGAGCCTGCAGTCACTATATCTGCTCTCCCCAGGAGCCTGCAGTCACTATATCT
The DNA here is from genome assembly GCF_042186555.1 of Aquarana catesbeiana. NCBI lineage: Eukaryota > Metazoa > Chordata > Amphibia > Anura > Ranidae > Aquarana > Aquarana catesbeiana. Next base: position 651,770,947 of record NC_133328.1, on the reverse strand, counting down.
GCTCTCCCCAGGAGCCTGCAGTCACTATATCTGCTCTCCCCAGGAGCCTGCAGTCACTATATCTGCTCTCCCCAGGAGCCTGCAGTCACTATATCTGGTCTCCCCAGGAGCCTGCAGTCACTATATCTGGCCTCCCCAGGAGCCTGCAGTCACTATATCTGGCCTCCCCAGGAGCCTGCAGTCACTATATCTGGTGTCCCCAGGAGCCTGCAGTCACTATATCTGGTCTCCCCAGGAGCCTGCAGTCACTATATCTGGTCTCCCCAGGAGCCTGCAGTCACTATATCTGGCCTCCCCAGGAGCCTGCAGTCACTATATCTGGTCTCCCCAGGAGCCTGCAGTCACTATATCTGGTCTCCCCAGGAGCCTGCAGTCACTATATCTGGTCTCCCCAGGAGCCTGCAGTCACTATATCTGATCTCCCCAGGGAGCCTGCAGTCACTATATCTACTCTCCCCAGGAGCCTGCAGTCACTATATCTGCTCTCCCCAGGGAGCCTGCAGTCACTATATCTGGTCTCCCCAGGGAGCCTGCAGTCACTATATCTGGTCTCCCCAGGGAGCCTGCAGTCACTGTATCTGCTCTCCCAGGGAGCCTGCAGTCACTGTATCTGCTCTCCCCAGGCCCGCCAGGCCTTGCCATGTTGCCCTTGCACCCAGTTTTGTAGCCGGAACATGGCGGAACTTTATTCCTTCACCTCCAACTCTCACCCTCCGCTCCCCGCTGTCACTTGTACATGTGGAAGGGACAGCTTTGCTCTCAACGGCTCCTGGAACGAACAGGTCCCAGTACATATTCATGGTGAGGACAGATTTCCAGAGAGAGAAAACAATCTCCCTACAAGGTACGCCACCTACAGGACGGTAATATAGCCGGGCCAGGTAGGAGAGAGAGATGTGAAGGAAGCTTTGGTTGGGGTTGCACACCCCTGAACTCTATAAAGCATGCACCCCTAAACCCTGCATTTTGTATGTAGCGCACCCCTGAACTCTGTACATAGCACCCCTGAATCCTGCACTCTGTACATAGCACCCCTGAATCCTGCACTCTGTACGTAGCGCACCCCTGAATCCTACACTCTGTACATAGCCCACTCCTGAACTCTGTATATAGCACCCCTGAACTCCCCTCCGTCTCTCCATTCATCCCTCCATGCACTCTGTACATGGCACCCCTGAATCCTACACTCTGTACGTAGCGCACCCCTGAACCCTACACTCTGTACGTAGCGCACCCCTGAGCTCTGCACTCTGTACGTAGCGCACCCCTGAGCTCTGCACTCTGTACGTAGCGCACCCCTGAGCTCTGCACTCTGTACGTAGCGCACCCCTGAGCTCTGCACTCTGTACGTAGCGCACCCCTGAGCTCTGCACTCTGTAAGTAGCGCACCCCTGAGCTCTGCACTCTGTATGTAGCGCACCCCTGAGCTCTGCACTCTGTACGTAGCGCACCCCTGAGCTCTGCACTCTGTACATAGCGCACCCCTGAGCTCTGCACTCTGTACGTAGCGCACCCCTGAACTCTGCACTCTGTACGTAGCGCACCCCTGAACTCTGTACTCTATAGCACCCCTGAACTCTGTCAGTAGCATCCCTGAACTCTGCACTCTGTAAGTAGCACCCCTGAGCTCTGCACTCTGTACTTGGCATATCCCTGAACCCTGCACTTTGTACGTAGCGCACCCCTGAACCCTGCACTCTGTACTTGGCAAACCCCTGAACCCTGCACTTTGTACGTAGCACACCCCTGAACCCTGCACTCTGTACTTAGTGCACCCCTGAACCCTGCACTTTGTACGTAGCGCACCCCTGAACCCTGCACTCTGTACTTGGCACACCCCTGAACCCTGCACTTTGTACGTAGCACACCCCTGAACCCTGCACTCTGTACTTAGTGCACCCCTGAACCCTGCACTTTGTATGTAGCACTCCCCTGAACCCTGCACTTTGTACATAGTGTACCCCTGAACCCTGCACTTTGTATGTAGCGCACCCCTGAACCCTGCACTTTGTATGTAGCGCACCCCTGAACTCTGTACATAGCACCCCTGAACCCTGCACTCTGTACGTATTGCACCCCAGATACAGCCAGCCCTTTGAGGGTAACCATACTGCTGATGTGGCCCGCAATGAAATTGCATTTGACACCCCTGCTATAAAAAGTCTACAATTATGGCGTGACACCTCCATGACACCCTCAATAATCGCCTTTTTTGTATGTCGATGATATTTGCTGAGCCCGGAGTTCAGCTTTCAAAATGTATTTACAAACACTTATCTAAAAAGGTAACAAAAAAAAAAACAAAGTAATAAAGTATAATAATAATAATTAGTATTGTACTGGGGATGGACTGGTTGGTCTCTCCTCGGCCGGCCTGCGAAGGGTTAAAGTGGACGTTTGTCCGGTAGCGTGTTGTAATAATTGTAATGATTGTGTGATGAGGAAATGGCACAACCCTGACATTACACCAGGTACCCCCCCCCCCCCCTCGGAGGGCAGGACGCTCGCTGACGGGGGGGCTCCCAGCTTTGGGAAGGACTCCTCCTTAGTATTGTTATTTGGGGGGGAAAAGGAAAAGCGGTTTCCTGTTGCAGACTTGTGCTGACTTCGGCGCTGAGATATGGGGAGCTCTGCCAGCCGATTCAAGGACCTGCACTCCCCCTTCACCATAAGCTTCTGCCGCAAGGAGGGGGACCCGGAGGAGAAGGAGCTGGAGGAGCCGCTGACCGTCACCGAGAAGCCCAGGTGAGAGCACCTGTTCTATTACCAGCCAATCAGGATAGCAGTCAACCTGCTCGGTTGCCCCTGGTGAGGGCTCTGTGCGTTGCCTTGTATGCATTCTCCAGGTTTTATTTAAAGGGCTCATTTGTCCGATGTGGGCCGAGATCCGCACACATTCCTCGGTGTCCGTCTGTCTGTCTCTCTATAGGGGGAGATTTACTAAAACTGTTCCACTCAGAATCTGGTGCAGCCAATCAGCTTCTAACTTCAACTTGTTCAATGTAAGCTTTGACTATAAAACCTGGAAACTGATTGGTTGCTATACACAGCTACCCCAGATTCTGTGTGCACCTGTTTTAGTAAATTTCCTCCTTGGAGTCTGTCTGACTTTTCATCAGTCTGGCTATTTATTTTCATGTCCGTTTGTCAGTCTTGTGCCTCCATGTGTCTGTCCATCGGTCTGTCCATCTGTCTATGTATGTCCATCGGTCTGTGTGTCTGTCCATCGGTCTGTGTGTCTGTCCATCGGTCTGTCCGACTGTCTATGTCTGTCCATCGGTCTGTGTGTCTGTCCGTCTGTCTATGTATGTCCATCGGTCTGTGTGTCTGTCCATCGGTCTGTGTGTCTGTCCATCGGTCTGTGTGTCTGTCCATCGGTCTGAGTGTCTGTCTGTGTGTCTGTCCATCGGTCTGTGTGTCTGTCTGTGTGTCTGTCCATTGGTCAGTCTGTCCATCGGTCTGTGTGTCTGTCTGTGTGTCTGTCCATTGGTCAGTCTGTCCATCGGTCTGTGTGTCTGTCCATCGGTCAGTCTGTCCATCGGTCTGTGTGTCTGTCCATCGGTCAGTCTGTCCATCGGTCTGTGTGTCTGTCCATCGGTCAGTCTGTCCATCGGTCTGTCCGACTGTCTATGTCTGTCCATCGGTCTGTCCATCGGTCTATGTGTGTCATTCTAATATAAATCGTGTTGCCACCTCATCCCTTTAAAGCTTCATGCACACTGGACGTTTTTTGTCATTTTTACAGAAGCTGTTTTTGGCTCTAGACGTTTTTTTTTTTTTTTTCTACAGTCATTAAACCCCCCATCATGTTCCCCTAGGTGTCCATGTTCTCCTAGGTGTCCATGTTCCCCTTGGTGTCCATGTTCCCCTAGGTGTCCATGTTCTCCTAGGTGTCCATGTTCTCCTAGGTGTCCATGTTCCCCTTGGTGTCCATGTTCCCCTAGGTGTCCATGTTCTCCTTGGTGTCCATGTTCTCCTTGGTGTCCATGTTCCCCTAGGTGTCCATGTTCTCCTAGGTGTCCATGTTCTCCTAGGTGTCCATGTTCCCCTTGGTGTCCATGTTCCCCTAGGTGTCCATGTTCTCCTTGGTGTCCATGTTCTCCTTGGTGTCCATGTTCTCCTTGGTGTCCATGTTCTCCTAGGTGTCCATGTTCTCCTAGGTGTCCATGTTCCCCTAGGTGTCCATGTTCCCCTAGGTGTCCATGTTCTCCTTGGTGTCCATGTTCTCCTTGGTGTCCATGTTCTCCTAGGTGTCCATGTTCCCCTAGGTGTCCATGTTCTCCTAGGTGTCCATGTTCTCCTAGGTGTCCATCCACACATTGACTGTTATCAGCAGTTTTGGGCAGTGGCGTTTTTGAGCAGTAAAAACAAAACCCCCAAAACTAGAGGGTTCTGAGAGACGTTTTTCAGCTGTAAAAACGCTCTAACGCTGATAAAACGTCAAATGCTCAAAAACGTCACTCACCAGCGTTTAACGTTTTTGATCCATTGAAAAAAAATATAAAAATTTTTTCGTCAAAAAAAAATAAAACTTTAATGCGGAAAAACGCTATTGCAAAAACGTTAAAAAAAAAAGATGGAAAAACTCACTGCAAAGCTACTGACGTTTTTTAACACATGAGTTACTCGGGTTCTGGGGCTGATTGAGGTGGTAATTAAACTCACTTGGAGCCTCATCTGCATTCAGTCGTCCTCAGATCTGTGTAATTATTCGGGTTTATTGAAAACTAGCCACTGCTTATAACAAAAAATCAATAATAATAAAAATCACTTGAAACCTGAAAGTGAACAGCAACACTGAATAAACCAAATGCAAAAAAGAAAAGTATATGGAATGAAAGTCCATAAACAGTGAAAAAAGATTCCAGAATAGTGTAAGCGATCCTCCGAAGAGCGATGAAATCTTCACACAACACTGAGTGTCCCAATCACCTCTCCCCTCAGTATTGAACTCGCCAAACGTAGTTTCCTCGCACTCGTGTGTTTGGCAGCAGAACAGTTTACCCATAAAGGGTTAAATCCTCAGAATACCACTCTCCACTCTGCACCCTCCACCCTTCACTCTGCCCTGGACTCTCCACTCTCCGCTCTCCACACTCCGCTCTCCACACTCCGCTCTCCACTCTCCACACTCCGCTCTGTACTCTCCGCTCTCCACACTCCGCTCTCCACTCTGCCCTGGACTCTCCACTCTCCGCTCTCCGCTCTTCACGCTCCATGCTCCACTCTCCACTCTCCATTCTCCACTCTCTACTCTCTACTCTCTACTCTCCACTCTGTACTCTCCACACTCCGCTCTCCGCTCTGTACTCTCCGCTCTGTACTCTCCACTCTGTACTCTCCACACTCCACTCTCTGCTCTCCGCTCTGTACTCTCCACTCTGTACTCTCCACTCTGTACTCTCCACACTCCGCTCTCCGCTCTCCACTCTCCACTCTCCGCTCTCCACTCTCTGCTCTGTACTCTCCACTCTGTACTCTCCACACTCCGCTCTCCACTCTGTACTCTCCACACTCCGCTCTCCACTCTCCGCTCTCCACTCTCCACTCTCTGCTCTCCACTCTCCGCTCTCCGCTCTGTACTCTCCGCTCTGTACTCTCCGCTCTGTACTCTCCACTCTCCGCTCTCCACACTCCACTCTGTAATCTCCGCTCTGTACTCTCCGCTCTGTACTCTCCACTCTCCGCTCTCCACACTCCACTCTGTACTCTCCGCTCTCCACACTCCACTCTGTACTCTCCGCTCTCCACACTCCACTCTGTACTCTCCGCTCTCCACACTCCACTCTGTACTCTCCACTCTCCACTCTGTACTTTCCACACTCCTCTTTTCTCTCTCTTCTCTCCTCTTCTCTCCTCTTTTCTCTTCTCTTCTCTCCTCTTCTCTCTGCGCACTCTCCACTCTGCACTCGGTGCAATCCGGTGTAACACTCACATGTGACATCTTTTCCAATGCATGTTTTACATGTGTACTTTGTAAGTGCAATATTTAAACATTTTATACAATAAATGGATTATCGGTTTTGTCGTTATTACACGAGTGGAGCTTTCCTTTGTCTTCCCTTCATGTGAGTGTTACACCTGATTGCACCGAGTGGAGTGTGCAGAGTAGAGAGTACAGAGTGGAGAGCGGAGTGTGGAGAGTCCAGGGCAGAGCGGAGAGTGGAGAGTGGAGAGTCCAGGGCAGAGTACAGAGCGGAGAGTGGAGAGTACAGAGCGGAGTGTGGAGAGTACAGAGTGGAGAGTGGAGAGTACAGAGTGGAGAGTGGAGAGTGGAGAGTACAGAGTGGAGAGTACAGAGTGGAGAGTACATAGTGGAGAGCGGAGAGTGGAGAGTACAGAGTGGAGAGCGGAGAGTGGAGAGTACAGAGTGGAGAGTGGAGAGTACAGAGTGGAGAGTGGAGAGTGGAGAGTACAGAGTGGAGAGTACAGAGTGGAGAGTACATAGTGGAGAGCGGAGAGTGGAGAGTACAGAGTGGAGAGTGGAGAGTACAGAGTGGAGAGTGGAGAGTACAGAGTGGAGAGTACAGAGTGGAGAGTACAGAGTGGAGAGTGGAGAGTGGAGAGTACAGAGTGGAGAGTGGAGAGTACAGAGTGGAGAGCGGAGAGTGGAGAGTACAGAGTGGAGAGTGGAGAGTACAGAGTGGAGAGCGGAGTGTGGAGAGTACAGAGTGGAGAGTGGAGAGTGGAGAGTACAGAGTGGAGAGTGGAGAGTACAGAGTGGAGAGCGGAGTGTGGAGAGTACAGAGTGGAGAGTACAGAGTGGAGAGCGGAGAGTGGAGAGTACAGAGTGGAGAGTGGAGAGTACAGAGCGGAGAGTGGAGAGTACAGAGTGGAGAGTGGAGAGTGGAGAGTACAGAGCGGAGAGTAGAGAGTACAGAGTGGAGAGCGGAGAGTACAGAGCGGAGAGTGGAGAGTACAGAGTGGAGAGTGGAGAGTACAGAGTGGAGAGCGGAGACTGGAGAGTACAGAGTGGAGAGCGGAGTGTGGAGAGTACAGAGCGGAGAGTGGAGAGTACAGAGTGGAGAGTACAGAGTGGAGAGTACAGAGTGGAGAGCGGAGTGTGGAGAGTACAGAGTGGAGAGTGGAGAGTACAGAGTGGAGAGTGGAGAGTACAGAGTGGAGAGTGGAGAGTACAGAGTGGAGAGCGGAGTGTGGAGAGTACAGAGTGGAGAGTGGAGAGTACAGAGTGGAGAGTACAGAGTGGAGAGCGGAGAGTGGAGAGTACAGAGTGGAGAGTACAGAGTGGAGAGCGGAGAGTGGAGAGTACAGAGCGGAGTGTGGAGAGTACAGAGTGGAGAGTACAGAGTGGAGAGCGGAGAGTGGAGAGTACAGAGCGGAGTGTGGTGAGTACAGAGTGGAGAGTGGAGAGTACAGAGTGGAGAGTACAGAGTGGAGAGCGGAGAGTGGAGAGTACAGAGCGGAGTGTGGAGAGTACAGAGTGGAGAGTACAGAGTGGAGAGTACAGAGTGGAGAGCGGAGTGTGGAGAGTACAGAGCGGAGTGTGGAGAGTACAGAGCGGAGAGTGGAGAGTACAGAGTGGAGAGTACAGAGTGGAGAGTACAGAGTGGAGAGCGGAGTGTGGAGAGTACAGAGTGGAGAGTGGAGAGTACAGAGTGGAGAGTGGAGAGTACAGAGTGGAGAGTGGAGAGTACAGAGTGGAGAGCGGAGTGTGGAGAGTACAGAGTGGAGAGTGGAGAGTACAGAGTGGAGAGTACAGAGTGGAGAGCGGAGAGTGGAGAGTACAGAGTGGAGAGTACAGAGTGGAGAGCGGAGAGTGGAGAGTACAGAGCGGAGTGTGGAGAGTACAGAGTGGAGAGTACAGAGTGGAGAGCGGAGAGTGGAGAGTACAGAGCGGAGTGTGGTGAGTACAGAGTGGAGAGTGGAGAGTACAGAGTGGAGAGTACAGAGTGGAGAGCGGAGAGTGGAGAGTACAGAGCGGAGTGTGGAGAGTACAGAGTGGAGAGTACAGAGTGGAGAGTACAGAGTGGAGAGCGGAGTGTGGAGAGTACAGAGCGGAGTGTGGAGAGTACAGAGCGGAGTGTGGAGAGTACAGAGTGGAGAGTGGAGAGTACAGAGTGGAGAGTACAGAGTGGAGAGCGGAGAGTGGAGAGTACAGAGCGGAGTGTGGAGAGTACAGAGTGGAGAGTGGAGAGTACAGAGTGGAGAGTACAGAGTGGAGTGTGGAGAGTACAGAGTGGAGAGCGGAGAGTGGAGAGTACAGAGTGGAGAGTGGAGAGTACAGAGTGGAGAGTACAGAGTGGAGAGCGGAGAGTGGAGAGTACAGAGCGGAGTGTGGAGAGTACAGAGTGGAGAGTGGAGAGTACAGAGTGGAGAGTACAGAGTGGAGTGTGGAGAGTACAGAGTGGAGAGCGGAGAGTGGAGAGTACAGAGTGGAGAGCGGAGAGTGGAGAGTACAGAGCGGAGTGTGGAGAGTACAGAGTGGAGAGCGGAGAGCGGAGAGTGGAGAGTACAGAGCGGAGTGTGGAGAGTACAGAGTGGAGAGCGGAGAGCGGAGAGTGGAGAGTACAGAGCGGAGTGTGGAGAGTACAGAGTGGAGAGTACAGAGTGGAGAGTACAGAGTGGAGAGTACAGAGTGGAGAGTACAGAGTGGAGAGTACAGAGTGGAGAGTGGAGAGTACAGAGTGGAGAGTGGAGAGTACAGAGTGGAGAGTGGAGAGTACAGAGTGGAGAGTACAGAGTGGAGAGCGGAGAGTGGAGAGCGGAGAGTACAGAGTGGAGAGTGGAGAGTGGTGTTCTGAGGATTTAACCCTTTATGGGTAAACTGTTCTGCTGCCAAACACACGAGTGCGAGGAAACTACGTTTGGCGAGTTCAATACTGAGGGGAGAGGTGATTGGGACACTCAGTGTTGTGTGAAGATTTCATCGCTCTTCGGAGGATCGCTTACACTTTTCTGGAATCTTTTTGCACTGTTTATGGACTTTCATTCACTGATTTTCTATTCCATATACTTTTCTCTTTTGCATTTGGTTTATTCAGCGCTGCTGTTCACTTTTAGGTTTCAAGGGATTTTCATTATTATATTGGTCTAATGGGTCTGTGTTTCAGATTAGCCCCCCTTAAACTACTTTTCAGACCCCTGAGCAGGCCCCCCTTCAGACTTCAGATCAGCCCCCTCAATCTATTGGTCTACAGTGCCTTGAAAAAGTATTCATACCCCTTGACATTTTTCCACATTTTGTTACAACCAAAAACGTAAATGTATTTTATTGGGATTTTATGTGATAGACCAACACAAAGTGTCACATAACTGTGAAGTGGAAGGAAAATGATAAATGATACAAATAAATATGTGAAAAGTGTGGGGGAGGGGCATTTGTATGGCGCCCCCCGGAGTCAATACTTTGTAGAACCCCCTTTCTCTACAAGTCTTTTTGGGGATGTCTCTACCAGCTTTGCACATCTAGAGAGGACATTTCTCCCCATTCTTCTTTGTAAAATATCTCAAGCTCTGTCAGATTGGATGGAGAGCGTCTGTGAACAGCAATTTTTCAAGTCTTGCCACAGATTCTCAATGTGATTTAGGTCTGGACTGTGACTGGGCCATTCTAACACATGAATATGCTTTGATCTAAACCATTCCATTGTAGCTCTGGCTGGATGTTTCGGGTCGTTGTCCTGCTGGAAGGTGAACCTCCGCCCCAGTCTCAAGTCTTTTGTAGACTAACAGGTTTTCTTCTAAGATTGTCCTGTATTTGTCTCCATCCATCTTCCCATCAACTCTGACCAGCTTCCCTGTCCCTGCTGAAGAAAAGCATCCCCACCACATGATGCTGCCACCACCATGTTTCACGGTGGGGATGGTGTGTTCAGGGGGATGGGCAGTGTTAGTTTTCCCCACACATAGCGTTTTACTTTAAGACCAGAAAGTTGAATTTTGGTCTCATGTGACCAGATCACCTTCTTCCACATGTTTGCTGTGTCCTCCACATGGCTTCTCACAAACTACAAACAGGACTTCTTATGACTTTCTTTCACCAATGTCTTTCTTCTTGTCACTCTTCCATAAAGGGCAGATTTGTGGAGAACACGACTAATAGTTGTCCTGTGGACTGATTCTCCCACCTGAGCTGTGGATCTCTGCAGCTCCTCCAGAGTTACCATGGACCTCTTGGCTCTTCTCTGATGAATGCTCTCCTTGCCCAGCCGGTCAGTTTAGGTGGACGGCCATGTCTTGGTAGGTTTGCAGTTGTGCCATACTCTTTCCATTTTCCGATGATGGATTGAACAGAGCTCCGTGAGATGTTCAAAGCTTGGGAGATTTTTAGGGATGAGGAGAATAAACTTTTATCAACAATATTCCAGCTAATCGCTCCGTCTATTTCTGCATCTCAGATCTCAGGATATCAAGGTAAAGTAGTAACAAGAATAAGCTGATTTTTTTTTTTTTTGGGACCCCAGGGTTCCATCCCTCTGTTTATGACCCCATAGGGACCCCAGTGTTCCATCTCTTTGTGTATGACCTCAGAGGGAGCCCGGGGGTTCCATCTCTTTGTGTATGACCTCAGAGGGAGCCCGGGGGTTCCATCTCTCTGTGTATGATCCCATAGAGAGCCCGGGGGTTCCATCTCTCTGTGTATGATCCCATAGAGAGCCCGGGGGTTCCATCTCTCTGTGTATGACCCCAGAGGGAGCCCGGTGATCTATATATTTTTTTTTTTTTTTTTTGTGTGACCCCCATAGGGATCCCACAGTTCCATACCTGTGTGTGCCCCCACCCTCTGTTCTATCTGGTTTTCTATCTCTCTTTCTGGCTCATCAGATGTAGCTCGTGGCGCAGCTGTTGGTGGAGTTTTTGGAGCCAACAGATCCCAATCTTCCTGTGTGTGATCTTCATTGTTTTTATGAATTGCATAGAATATGTTTGATGAAATGTTGGTGTGGTTCTAGGAAAGTTTTCCCCAGGATTGCTCTGACCACATCCTGCGGGATTTTGGGATGGATTCAGACTGCCATGTAACCCTGCTTTCCTCATTGTATCCGGCCAGACAATGATTGGCGTTGTTCCCTGCCAGCCACAGGGCAGAGAATATCGGTGCCAGCCGCTCTCTATAACCTATTAACTCTTTATGTATGCTGGAAAGCTCATACCTGGGAAACCTCTCTAGCGGCTCAATATCGCCCCCTTATGGTGGCCCTAAACAGGCTGATCTTCACCTGAGAATCAGAGCAGACCCTTGGTGTCCTAACCAGGAAAAGAGGACCTGTCTTTTAGGATTGGCCCTTAAGGAAAAACAGACCTTAATGTGTATGTACAGCCCAAACTAGAATGGGAAAAGGGAAGGGTTTGCTGCTGAGCAGCGCCTGTCCGGTGTGGCCCTCCAGAAAAGTATGGAGGCTCTGAGACCGATGGGCCGACCTAATTGCTCGTTTAGTGTCAGGAGACCCACAAAAGGCCTATTACGACCTCACTCCTGAGGACGCTAGGGTCTGTATCCCTGTGAGGTTCCAACCCATCCAGGGGTGACAACGGCTGTCGAAGTACAAAAGGTAAATGTACAATATGATCCAGTTGGTCACTAAATGGTTGCGGCTCAAAACCTTGACAGGACCCCAAATAGTGGAGAGGGTCGTGATGGATTGGTATCTTTGGTCTCTACTGGTGGACCTACAGCGGTGGATGTGCAGTACAGAGTACCACCCTGCCCCCAGTACCAATCCTCCCCATTGGACAGGGATGGAGAGAGAGTTGGGAGCGCCGATTGCTGCACTCGTCTGAGGTTAGACATACAGAACACATCATTTAACGTCATTAATGATTACCTTTCCATTGGCATCCGTTCTAATCTTCTACTTCCTAAAAATTCTAACTTTTCCCTCCAGCCACCATGAACCGTACTTTTTGTGAAATAAATTTTTCCAGAATTTCCAGCTGTATGCTGAAAAATCTCCCCTTTTTGTCCTGAATTCTTAATGAGAAATCGCATTATACTCCCTGAGCCTAGGTACGCCCGAGATCGGTGCGCTCCCTGAGCCTAGGCACGCCCGAAATCGGTGCGCTCCCTGTGCCTAGGCACGCCCGAGATTGTAGTCTTATAGCTGTATATCTGCAGTGTGAGATCATCTAAAACAGTGGTCTCCAAACCGCAGCCTGGGGGCTGGATGTTTGCTTTTATCCACTCCTTGGGGGCATTGGGGACAATATTCTGCCAACTGACACCAATGACGGGGCACTGTTCCTTCCAGTGACCCCAATGACGGGGCACTATTCCTCCCACTGACACAGACAGGGCCATCTTTAATATTAATTGGACCCGGGCTCTGAGACATACAGTAATTGGCAGCTAGACTCCTAAGGAGTTTACTGCAGCAGACCAGGCAGCGATTGCGATTGGTTGCCAGAGGTTACAGCATATCATTACCACTCGCTGACTGGTTGCTAGAGGTTACAGAACATCATTACCGCTCACTGATTAGTTACTAGAGGTTACAGCACATCATTTCTGCTTGCTGATTGATTGCTAGAGGTTACTGCACATCCTTATCACTCACTGATTGGTTGCTAGAGGTTACAGAACATCATTTACTGCTCACTGATTGGTGCCCTATCTACAGAATGCAGGATTGAGGGGCACACTACATAAAGAGTGCATAGTTAAAGCGGAGTTCCACACAAAAATGGAACTTCCGCTTTTCTGAACCCTCCCCCCTCTGGTGTCACATTTGGCACCTTTCAGGGGGGAGGGGGGTGCAGATACCTGTCTAAGACAGGTATTTGCACCCACTTCTGGCATAGACTCCCATGGGAGTCTATGCCTCTTCCCATCCCCACCGCGCTGTCTGCTGGGAACACACAGCTCCCAGGAGAGAGCGGGGACCATTTGGGACGCGCAGCGGGACTCGCGCATGCGCAATAGGGAACCGGGAAGTGAAGCTGCAACGCTTCACTTCCTGATTCCCTCAGCTAGGATGGCAGCGGCAGCTGCCGAGAACCGAGCGGGTTCTCGGCGTCCCCTGCCGACATCGCTGGACCCCGGGACAGGTAAGTGGCCATGTATTAAAAGTCAGCAGCTGCAGTATTTGTAGCTGCTGGCTTTTAATATTTTTTTGGGGGGATGTGGGTGAACCCCCGCTTTAAAAAGGGCAGAACTCCGGCAGACAGCTCAGGGCTGGGGGTAGCGCAGGCCCAGGGCCCCCCAACAATGACAGGACCCTGGGCAGATGCCCCTTTTGCCCCGCGTTAAAGACAGCCCTGGACATCAATAATGGGGCACTATTCCTCCGCCCCAGCCCCCAAAAACAAATGTGACAATGTTTGTTAACTCCCACTGAAGCCAGGAAAATATCCATTCCACTGGTCACAGTCTGGCCCCCTCAAAAGTCTGAAGGCAAATAAACTGGCCTTTTGTTTAGAAAGTTAGGAGATCCTTGATCTAAGACATTGTTTCCTCTGACTGGAAGTCTCTTGAGATTTGAACCCGAATTTGGTGATGTAATTATAGTGCTGATCGCTGTTCTCCTTGCTGGAGAGGAAGCTGTACCTGAGGAGCTACAGTACAAGGATCTCCCTGCTTCTCCTTCATCCATTCTGTGGATCTGTGCTTCCTCCACCTCTTATCTTATTGACCCTCCAGTCATCAGATCACCCGTCCTGACATAAGGAAGCAAAGCCCTGCCTTTGCCAAGATGGCTGTCTCCACCCTGAGGCTCCGTACAGAACAAGACATGGAAAGTCAGTAATGGGGAGAAAATCGGCTGCAAGGAGATCACAGGCAGTACCGGTCCTTTTGCCCTTGGCTTGCACAGTACAGGTCCTCTTTAATACTTTGAGTCACTGACTTTGAATGGGGTTTCACTTGCTGCATGCTTGTATTGAGTCAGGTAAGCAGAACTGTCAGCAGGTGAGCACTCTGCCCCCCCCCCGTAGGTCTTCTTCTATCCTCTATACCAGTGACGGTGAACCTTGGCACCCCAGATGTTTTGGAACTACATTTCCTATTATGCTCATGCACCCTGCAGTGTGGTTGAGCATCATGGGAAATGTAGTTCCAAAACATCTGGGGTGCCAAGGTTCACCATCACTGCTATATACAATAGATATACAGTGCCTGTTCCGTGTTGTACGATTTTTTTTTTTCTTTTCCCAGGCATGTGTCGAGTATTTGTATTTATTTTTTTATCTCATGAGTATTTTTTTTTTTACATTTTGTTGTTTGGCTTCAGATTTATAAATTGTGGCTTTTGCATTCTCTGTGTGTCTGAGATACAACAATCACGGGCCGGAGAACGTTTCTGTTGTAATTTCTTCATATAGTTTATATGCAAAATTGTAGCAAATTTAGGAGGTTGCATTAGTGAAAATGTTACAATCTGATCTGTTGTGATTGCCCCCCTCACCTCCCTAGAGGATCCCCCTCCAGAATTTACAGCAGCTGTTTTGTGAGGATCAGGAGATCATGGACATGTTGGGTGAATCTCCCCTCGGAGGATGAAGTTTGGGGGATTGCACTTTCCCTAACAATCTCCATTCCAGAACTGTCATTGCCCCAGCATGGGAGGGAGGCCGTGTTGATGGAGGCCTGGCAGGGCTGGGATATAAATGACGCACTGGATATAGCTCAGGACACTTCCTCCTCTAATGTCCCCGGATCAGGTGTCCCCTCACAGCTTTACATAGCCTGCTAATAAATAAAGGTCAGAGACAGCCAGGACACGGGGACAGAGGAGGCAGCCGGGACACCCTGGAGGCTGACCACATGAAGGAGGCCAGAGCAGTGAGAATGGGGGATCAGGATGGGGAGGGAGGTCACTGTGCCAGGGCTCAGGGGTCAATAACAGGCCCAGGTGACCTCTACTACATGAGAGGGGATGATGTACCTACAAATATGGAGCCTTCAGGGCTAGAAAACATGTCCTGTTACTGGATTCTGAGGACAACATTGTGTACTGGAGTACCTGGACTGTGTATATTGTATATTAGAGGGGAGGAGGACAGTGGCCATTGTATATATGAAGACGGTGGCCATTGTATGTTGGAGAGGAGGACGGTGTATATTGGGGGACAATGTATATTGGAGGATGATAGCCATTGTATATTGGAGAGGACGACTGTATGTTGGGGGGACGGTGTATATAAGAGGACATTGTATATTGGAGGACGGTGGTCATTGTATATTGTAGAGGAGGATGGTATATATTGGAGGACAGTGCCATTATATATTGGGGGACTGTTTATATAAGAGGACATTGTATATTGGAGGACGGTGGCCATTGTATATTGGAGGATGGTATCCATTGTATATTGGAGGACCGTGGGCATTGTATATTGGAGAAGAGGACGGTGTATGCTGGGGGATGGTGTATAGTAGAGGACATTTGTATATTGTAGGGCGGTGGCATTGTATATCAGAGAGGAGAACGGGGTATGTTGGGGGACCATGTATATTAGAGGCCATTGTATATTGGAGGATGGTGGCCATTGTATATCGGAGAGAAGGTTGGTGTATGTTGGGGACGGTGTATATTAGAGGCCATTGTATATTGGAGAGGAGGACGGTGTATATTAGAGGCCATTGTATATTGGAGAGGAGGACGGTGTATATTAGAGGCCATTGTATATTGGAGAGGAGGACGGTGTATATTAGAGGCCATTGTATATTGGAGAGGAGGACGGTGTATATTAGAGGCCATTGTTTATTTGAGGACGGTGGGCATTGTATATCGGAGAGGACGGTGTATGTTGGGGGGCCGTGTATATTAGAGGCCATTGTATTTTGGAGGATGTTGGCCATTGTATATTGGAGGACCGTGGACATTGTATATTGGAGAGGAGGTCGTTGTATGTTGGGGGACGGTGTATATTAGAGGCCATTGTATATTGGAGGACGGTGTATATTGGAGGCGGTGCATATTGGAGGATGGTGGCCATTGTATATCGGAGGACGGTGTATATCGGAGGACGGTGTATATCGGAGGACGGT
The DNA here is from genome assembly GCF_042186555.1 of Aquarana catesbeiana. NCBI lineage: Eukaryota > Metazoa > Chordata > Amphibia > Anura > Ranidae > Aquarana > Aquarana catesbeiana. Next base: position 651,755,004 of record NC_133328.1, on the reverse strand, counting down.
GTATATCGGAGGACGGTGTATGTAATAATGAAATGTTCTGTTGCAGTTTTTGGATGTTGTGACCTCAGATGTAGAATATCTCAGCCTTATAACGATCGCTATTTCAGTTCAGTTGAAGGTTTATAACAGATCGGATTCTCTAACCTTCGTGGTGTGAGATCTGATTGTACGGGAAAACATTTCCCAGTAATGATTGTGCGTTCTCCCTCCAAGGTCACCCACAGAACCGTACAGCAATGATCCTCAATGCTCCCCCCCCTTAGTTTACAGATATAACATACGGACAATCAGACGGTGTCGATGAGGGGTTTTCAGGGGCCTTATAGACCAGGGGCCCCTCTGGACACATAGAATACCCATGGATCCCATTTAGACTGTTTTGGATCGAATGCTTTTTAAATGAACAAAACAGAACGTGTCTGATTGGTGCAATGTCACATTATGATGAGGAAATAATTCATAGATAGAAAAGTAGATAAATGATACAATGTTTCACCACAATGTAATGTATGGACTGCGTTGTGTCTATAAAGACCGGGGGGCACATTGTGTTGCAGAGTATTAATGGACTGTATACAAGTTGTACAGGACATAAGAGGTCCTCGATGGGCAATATATCTCCTCTTTTATATGAATTAGCAGCCAATCGGAGAGCAGTGTGCAGAGAGGGGATTATGGTCCCTTTAAGGGGCAGTCGAGGGTTAATTTACCTGCGGTTGCGATATGTGCGCAGAATACTCCGGACCGCACGTCTGTGTTGTGGAAGAATAAAACCTTTTCCCTGTATTCTATGACTGCACCCCAGATTATAGTATAGAGGACGGTGTACATTGTATTATACAGTAATAATGGACTGTATATTCGAGTATTACAGGGCTGACCATGTCGGGGACTATATGAGAATCAGCTGATTGTGTAGACTATTTGTGGAGTTGGGGGGACTGTATACAATGTATGATGGGATTATTCTCAAACCCTTCATCACATATTCATATTGGTGGGCAGTATAGTATGGAATGGTACATTGGGGGGGGGGGGGGGGGGTAGAGGGCGGAATGGTACATTGGGGAGGGGGGAGGGTATATAGGGTGGAATAGTACATTTAGGGGTTATATAGGCTGGAATAGTACAGTTGGAAGGGTATACATTGGGGGAGGGGTATAGGATGGGGGTGGGGGCCTATATGAATGAATAATACATTGGGGGGGTATAGGTTGGAATAATACATTGGTATAGGATCGACTAGTATATTTGGGGGGGTAAAGGATAGAATAGTACATTGGGGGTATAGAATGGAATGGTGCATTGAGAGTGGGGGGTATAAGACTCAATGATACATTGGGGGTGGGGGGATATAGGATGGATTATACATTGGGCTTGGGGGGGGGGTGTATAGGATTCAATGGTACATAGGGAGTGGTATGAAATGGAACGATACAATGGGGGGATATGGGATGGAATGATACATTTGGGGGTGGGGGGGTATTGGATTGAATGGTACATGGGGGTGGGGGGTATATGATGGACTGATTCATTGGGGGTGGGATATAGGATTGAATGGTACATGGGGGGGTATATGTTGGAAGATAGGAAGAATACATTCGGGGTTGGGGGTATAGGATGGAATGGTACGGGGGGGATATAGGATTGAATGGTACATGGGGGGGTATAGGATGGAATGATACATTGAGGGTGGGTGGGGGGGATATAGGATTGAATAGTACATGGGGGGGGTATAGGTTGGAATGATACATTGGGGGTAGGGGGGATACAGGATTGAATGGTACATGGGGGGGGGAGGTATAGGTTGGAAGAATACATTCGGGGTTGGGGGTATAGGATGGAATGATACATTCAGGATGGGGAGCTATAGAAGGGAATGATGCATTGGGGGTATCGATGGAATGGTACATAGGGGTGGGCGGTATAGGACTGAATGGTACATTGGGGGTGGGGGGTTATCGCATGGAATGATACATTGGAGGTTGGTGTATCGGATGGAATAGTCCATTGGGGGTGGGGGGTATAGGATGGAATGATACATTGGAGGTGGGGGGTATCGGATGGAATAGTCCATTGGGGGTGGGGGGTATGGGATGGAATGATACATTGGAGGTGGGGGGGTACCGGATGGAATAGTCCATTGGGGGGTATCGGATGAATGGTACATAGGGCTGGGCAGTATAGGACTGAATGGTACATTGGGGGTGGGGGGGTATAGGATGGAATGATACATTGGAGGTGGGGGGTATCGGATGGAATAGTCCATTGGGGGTGGGGGGTGTATAGGATGGAATGATACATTGGAGGTTGGGTGTATTGGATGGAATAGTCCATTGGGGGTGGGGGGTATAGGATGGAATGGTACATAAGGCTGGGCAGTATAGGACTGAATGGTACATTGGGGGTGGGGGGGTATAGGATGGAATGATACATTGGAGGTGGGGTGTATCGGATGAATAGTCCATTGGGGGATGGGGGGTGTATAGGATGGAATGATACATTGGAGGTTGGGTGTATTGGATGGAATAGTCCATTGGGGTGGGGGGTATAGGATGGAATGATACATTTGGAGGTGGGGAGTATCGGATGAAATAGTCATTGGGGGTGGGGGGTATAGGATGGAATGATACATTGGAGGTTGGGTGTATTGGATGGAATAGTCCATTGGGGGTGGGGGGTATAGGATGGAATGATACATTGGAGGTGGGGGGTACCGGATGGAATAGTCCATTGGGGGGTATCGGATGGAATGGTACATAAGGCTGGGCAGTATAGGACTGAATGGTACATTGGGGGTGGGGGGGGTATAGGATGGAATGATACATTGGAGGTTGGGTGTATTGGATGGAATAGTCCATTGGGGGTGGGGGGTATAGGATGGAATGATACATTGGAGGTGGGGGGGTACCGGATGGAATAGTCCATTGGGGGGTATCGGATGGAATGGTACATAAGGCTGGGCAGTATAGGACTGAATGGTACATTGGGGGGTGGGGGGGTATAGGATGGAATGATACATTGGAGGTGGGGTGTATCGGATGGAATAGTCCATTGGGGATGGGGGGTGTATAGGATGGAATGATACATTGGAGGTTGGGTGTATTGGATGGAATAGTCCATTGGGGTGGGGGGTATAGGATGGAATGATACATTTGGAGGTGGGGAGTATCGGATGAAATAGTCCATTGGGGGTGGGGGGTATAGGATGGAATGATACATTGGAGGTTGGGTGTATTGGATGGAATAGTCCATTGGGGGTGGGGGGTATAGGATGGAATGATACATTGGAGGTGGGGGGTACCGGATGGAATAGTCCATTGGGGGGTATCGGATGGAATGGTACATAAGGCTGGGCAGTATAGGACTGAATGGTACATTGGGGGTGGGGGGGTATAGGATGGAATGATACATTGGAGGTGGGGGGTATCGGATGGAATAGTCCATTGGGGGTGGGGGAGTATAGGATGGAATGATACATTGGAGGTTGGGTGTATTGGATGGAATAGTCCATTGGGGGTGGGGGGAGTATAGGATGGAATGATACATTGGAGGTTGGGTGTATTGGATGGAATAGTCCATTGGGGGTGGGGGGTATAGGATGGAATGATACATTGGAGGTGGGGGTACCGGATGGAATAGTCCATTGGGGGGTATCGGATGGAATGGTACATAGGGGTGGGCAGTATAGGACTGAATGGTACATTGGGGGTGGGGGGTATAGGATGGAATGATACATTGGAGGTGGGGTGTATCGGATGGAATAGTCCATTGGGGGTGGGGTGTATAGGATGGAATGATACATTGGAGGTGGGGGGGTACCAGAGGGAATAGTCCATTGGGGTTGGGGGGGAATCGGATGGAATGGTACGGTGGATGGTGGTCTTCAGTGGTTTGGTCCTTGTCTCAGGTAGTGTACGAATAGTCGTGTCCTGTGAGGATGGATCGGAGGGGTCTCCACCTTCGTCTCTTCCCCCTCATTCAGGTGACATTTGGTCAGTCGGCTTCCGATCATCATCATCATTCCTCCACATGATGACCACATACCAGCAGGAAGTGAGGTATAAGTATTATGACTTTTCATAGTTGTTTTGTAGTGCATTATGGGTAGTCTGTGCTGGAATCTGGTCCCATCCTGAGTGCTCCCTGAACTCTGCAGACTCCAGTGTTCCATGTTCTCTGATATTGATATACATCCAGTCATCTAGAATGGATTTTGCACTTGTACGATGTTCTGTAAGGGTTGGTCATGTGTTCTATAAGGGGCTGCCCTTCTGCACTGTCACTGGATGGAACTCTTTTATATGCGCCAATCTGGACATTTGTTGCAATGCTCCGCCTCCTCTCTGGCTGCTCGGGGGAGGGCAGATACACACAGAGCTTCAGTGCTACAGTCTTCTTGTCTTTAACAACTTTGACCAGGACTGGGTGCAGCGATATTAAATCGTGTGATAGAGAGACCTCCCATTATGAACTGTCCAGATTGAGGATCTGATTGCCCCCCCCCCCCCCCAGATATTAATGAGGTGATGTACGCTATTATTGAGATAATTGTTCTGTAATAGGATGAAGAACACGGCTGGTCATAGCAGCCAATCAGTGTCTTTCACTGACCTGACTGTTCTCACCTTGAAGGTAAAATGTTCACCTGGTTTGCTATTGGTCACTGCACTCTTCATCACTAAGGGCTGGACTCAGAGTCCCGAACTGAGGAGAGGACACAATTCCCTTTACTGAGGCCCCGGTCTGTCCTCACATGTACCAGAGACAGTGGAGACTCTGCCAGGACCCCCATTGTCCTCCTCAGGAAGAGAGACTGCTGGGATCTGCTGACTCAGCCTCTCTGCGTCCCGTCTCCATGCGTCATCTCCATCTTCCAAACATGAGACCTTCCAACAACAAAGGACATTTTCCAGAACCAAAGTCAACTGTCACATTTCCAGGCCCGGGTGACAAGGACATAGTGGCCCAACTACTAGGTGGGGGGTGCCTCTGTTATATCATCTTCACTCCTGATCCTGGAGAAGGAAACAAACCCATGGAGTGATCACCTCTATCTCCCATGTACAAAATAGTGGGGGCTGTACTGACCCAGAGAACTAACGTGCCCCCCCCCCCCATTATACCCCTATCCCCCCTCTGTCCATCTATTATACCCAAATCCCCCCTCTGTCCTTCTATTATACCCCAATCCCCCCCTCTGTCCTTCTATTATACCCCAATCCTCCCTCTGTCCTTCTATTATACCCCAATCCCCCCTCTGTCCTTCTATTATACCCCAATCCTCCCTCTGTCCTTCTATTATACCCCAATCCCCCCTCTGTCCTTCTATTATACCCCAATCCCCCCCTCTGTCCTTCTATTATACCCCAATCCTCCCTCTGTCCTTCTATTATACCCCAATCCCCCCTCTGTCCTTCTATTATACCCCAATCCTCCCTCTGTCCTTCTATTATACCCCAATCCTCCCTCTGTCCTTCTATTATACCCCAATCCCCCCTCTATCCTTCTATTAGGGATGAGCCGAACACCCCCCGGTTCGGTTCGCACCAGAACCCGCGAACGGACCGAAAGTTCGCACGAACGTTAGAACCCCATTGAAGTCTATGGGACTCGAACGTTCGAAATCAAAAGTGCTCATTTTAAAGGCTAATTTGCATGGTATTGTCCTAAAAAGGGTTTGGGGACCCGGGTCCTACCCCAGGGGACATGTATCAATGCAAAAAAAACTTTTAAAAACGGCCGTTTTTTCGGGAGCAATGATTTTAATGATGCTTAAAGTAAAAAAAAAAAAAGTGAAATATTCCTTTAAATATCGTACCTGGGGGGTGTCTATAGTATGCCTGTAAAGTGACGCGTGTTTCCCATGTTTAGAACAGTCCCTGCACCAAATGTCATTTTTAAAGGAAAAAATCTCATTTAAAACTGCTTGCGGGTTTAATGTCATGTCGGGTCATGGCAATATGGATGAAAATCAGTGAGACAAACGGCATGGGTACCCCCCAGTCCATTACCAGGCCCTTTGGGTCTTGTATGGATATTAAGGGGAACCCCGCACCCAAATTAAAATAAGGAAAGGTGTGGGGCCACCAGGCCCTATATACTCTGAACAGCAGTATACAGGCGGTGCAAACAAGACAGGGACTGTAGGTTTGTTGTTAAGTAGAATCTCTTTGTAATTTTGAACATTTTTAACGTGTTTAGCTCCAGCCAAAAAATCTTTTCTAAGCTTTTTGGAAAACATAGGGAAGGGTTATCACCCCTGTGACATTTGTTTTGCTGTCTTTCCTCCTCTTCAGAAGATTTCACCTCACTTTTTTGTCCCAATGAAAAATGTTTTTTGAAAATTTGGGTTTTTTTGTGGAACAAGGATTGGAAAGCATCAGTGGAAAGGAGAAATTGTTTTCCCATATTAACTCTTACAGGAGAGAATTTCCCTTCCTAGGGGTAGATTTCATCTCACTTCCTGTTGTCTCCTTCCGTTTGCAAGTAGGAGTCGTTTGTAAGTTAGATGTTTGAAAGTAGGGTCCTGCCCTATATACTCAGCAGAAATTTGGGCCTTAGGTGTTGCTGTGGCCACAACACTGTAAGCCCTCACAGGGCCCTGCTGTGAAATATTAGATCAAGAATTGTAATTACATGCCCCTGTTGAACAGGAGCTGAAAAATTAGGCCTTAGGCACTGGTGCTGGTGCCACAACACTGCAACCCCTCACAGACACTCTAGTTGGAACGCAGGAACGAGCCCTGCTGCAAATTATTGCTTCAAAAATTGTAATTACACGCCCCTGTTAGACAGGGGCAGAAAAATTGGGCCTTAGGCACTGGTGCTGGTGCCACAACACTGCAACCCCTCACAGACACTCTAGTTGGAACGCAGGAACGAGCCCTGCTGCAAAGTATTGCATCAAAAATTGTAATTACACGCCCCTGTTAGACAGGGGCAGAAAAATTGGGCCCTAGGCACTGGTGCTGGTGCCACAACACTGCAACCCCTCACAGACACTCTAGTTGGAATGCAGGAACGAGCCCTGCTGCAAAGTATTACATCAAAAATTGTAATTACACGCCCCTGTTAAACAGGGGCTGAAAAATTGTGCCTTAGGCACTGGTGGTGGCGCCCAGAACCAAAAATGTTCTTACAAGCTATCAGCGTGATGATTGAGGAGGAAGAGGATAATTACTCAGGGATAGTCACTCAGCATCAGCATAGGCAGTCTTTGAAGGGATCTGAGATTTCAAAAAAAATTATTCGGTTACATCAGCATCAGGTGCTTGGTAGCTGGTGGTGATCCAAGACTCATTCATTTTTATGAAGGTCAGCCGATCGACCGAGTCAGTGGACAGACGCACCCTGTGATCGGTTACCACGCCTCCAGCAGCACTGAATGTGCGTTCCGAAAGAACGCTGGATGCAGGACAGGCCAGTAGCTCAATTGCATACTGTGCAAGCTCTGGCCAGTGATCCATCCTCAAGACCCAGTAACCCAGAGGATTTTCGGTGGGAAAGGTGTCCAAGTCTGATCTTGCCCCTAGGTATTCCTGCACCATGTAAAACAGACGCTGGCGATGGTTGCTGGAACCGATCATACCTTGGGGCTGCGGACCAAAAAATTGTCTGAACGCATCGGTCAGACGGCCACCTTCTCCACCGCTCCTTCTTTGACTGACCGAAGCCTCAGCAACACGTTGTCCAGAAACAGGAGTTTGTAACCTCCCAGTCTCTGGGAACGCGTTGCACAGACCTTTCTGCAAGGCCTCCCGAAGATGTTTCATCCTCTGCTCCCTCTGCGATGGCAAGATAAGGTCCGCAACCTTACCCTTGTAACGTGGATCAAGGAGGGTTGCCAGCCAGTATTGGTCCTTCTCCTTGATACCACGAATACGAGGATCCTTACGCAGGCTTTGCAGGATCAGGGAGGCCATGCAGCGTAGGTTTGCTGAGGCATTCGGTCCGGAGTCCTCTGGGTCACTAAGAACGACATGGTCCGCAGCCACCTCCTCCCAGCCACGTACAAGTCCATGTGTTTCTTGGGACTGATCCCTTAAAGACTGCTGCTGATGCTGAGTGCCAGGCTCCACCTCCATACTGACACAATCTTCCTCCTCCTCCTCTTCCTCCTCGTCCTCTTCCTGTGTGATCGGCGGGCACGCAGGAACACTGTCTGGATAAAGGGGGCCTTGAGAGCTAAGGAAGTCCTCCTCTTCCTGCCTCTGTTCTGCCTCAAGTGCCCTGTCCATTATTCCATGCAGCGTGTGCTCCAACAGGTGGACAAGGGGGACAGTGTCACTGATGCATGCACTGTCACTGCTCACCATCCTCGTGGCCTCCTCGAATGGTGACAGGACAGTGCATGCATCCCTGATCATGGCCCACTGGCGTGGGGAAAAAAAACCAAGCTCCCCTGACCCTGTCCTGGTGCCATAGTCGCACAGGTACTCATTGATGGCCCTCTGCTGCGTGTGCAGCCGCTGCAGCATGGCCAACGTTGAGTTCCACCTGGTGGGCATGTCACAGATTAGGCGGTTCTTGGGCAGGTTAAACTCCTTTTGGAGGTCCGTCAGACGAGCACTGGCATTATATGACCGGCGGAAATGCACACAGACTTTCCTGGCCTGCCTCAGGACATCCTGTAAGCCCGGGTACCTGCCCAAGAACCGCTGCACCACCAAGTTAAGGACGTGAGCCAAACAGGGCACATGGGTCATTTGTCCCTGTCGGAGGGCAGAGAGGAGGTTGGTGCCATTGTCGCAAACCACCATTCCTGCCTTAAGTTGGCGTGGCGTCAACCACCTCTGAACCTGCCCCTGCAGAGCTGACAGAACCTCTGCCCCAGTGTGGCTCCTGTCCCCCAAGCACACCAGCTCAAGCACCGCATGGCATCTTTTGGCCTGCGTACTTGCGTAGCCCCTTGAACGCCTACGGAGCACCGCTGGTTCCGAGGAAGAGGCCATGGAGGAAGAAGAAGAGGAGGGGGTGGAGGAGAGAGGTGTGTCACAATCAGCATTTTGGAGGCGTGGTGGCGGAACAACCTCCAACACTACTGCACCTTGTCCTGCATCCTTCCCAGCTGCCAGCAGAGTCACCCAATGCGCCGTGAAACTTAGGTAACGTCCCTGTCCATGCCTGCTGGACCATGAGTCAGCGGTAATATGCACCTTACCGCTGACCGCCCTGTCCAGCGAGGCATGGACATTGCCTTCCACATGCCGGTAGAGAGCCGGAATCGCCTTCCGTGAGAAAAAGTGGCGTTTGGGTACCTGCCACTGAGGAACCGCACATTCCACAAACTCACGGAAGGGGGCAGAGTCTACCAACTGAAAAGGCAGCAGTTGAAGTGCTAGCAATTTTGCCAAGCTAGCATTCAACCGCTGGGCATGTGGATGGCTGGGAGCAAACTTCTTTCGGCGGTGCAGCAGCTGGGGCAGGGAAATTTGCCTGGTACAATCTGACGTCGGTGTACCAAAAGCAGATTGCCCACAAGTACTTGGCTGTGACACACCTAATTCTACACCTTCATTCCTCTCACTGCAGGTCTCAGAGAGGACTGAAGGTCTAGTGGGGTTGGAAATCTCAGCTGATGAGGAGCAAGGAGAGATCCTCTTTGTTCTTTGGTGTGGGTCTTTTAGATACGCTTGCCAACGAACTGCATGGCAGGTCAACATATGTCTGGTCAAGCATGTGGTACCCAAGCGGGAGATATTTTGGCCACGCGAGATACGCTTGAGACATATGTTGCAAATAGCAGCGGTGCGATCTGATGCACTCGTCTCAAAAAAGGCCCACACCAAAGAACTTTTTGAATAACGCGCAGAGACTGCAGCGCCCTGCACATGTGGAGCTTTGGGGTGTGATGCAGTCAATGTGCTGCCCTTAGGCTGGCCCCTGGAGGGCATCCTGCCTCGTTGGTGATGTGCTGCCGCCTCCTCCTCCTCCTCCTCCTCCTCCTCCTCCTCCTCCTCCTCTCTCCTATCAGGCACCCACGTTGAGTCAGTGACCTCATCATCCCCTCCCTCCTCATCACTGGAGCAAACCTGGCAGTATGCTGCAGCAGGGGGAGCATGACTGCCAGATTGCTGTCCTTCTTGGGCACCCCCTCTGTCCGCGCTCATGTTACTGCCTTCATCGAGCTCAGTATCGTCATCAGAGCCTTCCAAACGCTGGGCATCCTCCTGGAGCATGTACCCAACACTGTGGTCAAACAGTTCGAGGGAATCCTCATGAGGACATGGTGGAGCTAGGGAAGGAGTCACTGATGACATTGAGCTGAGGGAAGAGGCCGCTGCTTTGCCAGACAAAGCACCCTGGGCATGGGTGAGAGAGGATGAGGAGGATGAGGACGGCTTGGTCATCCACTCGACCAAGTCTTCCGCATGTTGCGGCTCAACATGGCCAGCTGCCGAAAAAAAGGCCAAGCGTGTCCCATGGCCACGTGCTGATGAGGATGCACCGTCTCCACGACCAGCACTAGACACAGAGCCTGCTTGCCCTCTCTTATTGGCTTGTGACTGTCTGCCTCTCCTTCTTGGCCTTCCAGACATACTAATGGCCTGTAGCTGCACTAAGCTGGGATAGAACACCTGTAATTTTCTTCAAGTAGCTTTATATACTGTAACCAGACAAGCCTGCCTGTCAGTAGGAAGATAACAGGAACGGATCTAGCTGAACACTGTGAGCAGGACGCACTGTACTAAATGTAAATAGTCTAGCTGCCTGACCGTGGTACTAATAGGATCAAATAGAACACCTGTAATTTTCTTCAGGTAGCTTTATATACTGTAACCAGACAAGCCTGCCTGTCAGTAGGAAGATAACAGGAACGGATCTAGCTGTACACTGTGAGCAGGACGCACTGTACTAAATGTAAATAGTCTAGCTGCCTGACCGTGGTACTAATAGGATCAAATAGAACACCTGTAATTTTCTTCAGGTAGCTTTATATACTGTAACCAGACAAGCCTGCCTGTCAGTAGGAAGATAACAGGAACGGATCTAGCTGAACACTGTGAGCAGGACGCACTGTACTAAATGTAAATAGTCTAGCTGCCTGACCGTGGTACTAATAGGATCAAATAGAACACCTGTAATTTTCTTCAGGTAGCTTTATATACTGTAACCAGACAAGCCTGCCGGTCAGTAGGAATTTAACAGGAACGGATCTAGCTGAACACTGTGAGCAGGACGCACTGCACTAAATGTAAATAGCAGGAACGGATCTAGCTGAACACTGTGAGCAGGACGCACTGCACTAAATGTAAATAGCAGGAACGGATCTAGCTGAACACTGTGAGCAGGACGCACTGCACTAAATGTAAATAGCAGGAACGGATCTAGCTGAACACTGTGAGCAGGACGCACTGCACTAAATGTAAATTGCAGGAACGGATCTAGCTGAACACTGTGAGCAGGACGCACTGCACTAAATGTAAATAGTCTAGAAGATAACAGGAACGGATCTAGCTGAACACTGTGAGCAGGACGCACTGCACTAAATGTAAATAGCAGGAACGGATCTAGCTGAACACTGTGAGCAGGACGCACTGCATTAAATGTAAATAGTCTAGATAGAAGATAACAGGAACGGATCTAGCTAAACTGAATACAGTGTATATATATATATGCAACACCTGGGATGCATATATATACACAATACACTGTAAGTGCAGCTAACTGACTGACTGTTCTGCCTAATCTATCTAACTCAAATCAAATGACACTGTCTCTCTCTCTCTCTATCTCTCAGCACACCGGAACACACACTACACAGGGCCGCCGTGCAGGCGGCCTTATATAGTGTGGGGTGTGTACTAAATCCCCTGAGCCATAATTGGCCAAAGCCACCCTGGCTTTGGCCAATTACAGCTCTCTCTACTGACGGCGCTGTGATTGGCCAAGCATGCGGGTCATAGTGCATGCTTGGCCAATCATCAGCCAGCAATGCACTGCGATGCCGCAGTGAATTATGGGCCGTGACGCGCCACACGAATTTAGCGCGAACGGCCCATAACGTTCGCAATTCGGCGAACGATCGAACAGCCGATGTTCGAGTCGAACATGGGTTCGACTCGAACACGAAGCTCATCCCTACCTTCTATTATACCCCAATCCCCCCTCTGTCCTTCTATTATACCCCAATCCTCCCCTCTGTCCTTCTATTATACCCCAATCCTCCCTCTGTCCTTCTATTATACCCCAATCCTCCCCTCTGTCCTTCTATTATACCCCAATCCCCCCTCTATCCTTCTATTATACCCCAATCCCCCCTCTGTCCTTCTATTATACCCCAATCCTCCCCTCTGTCCTTCTATTATACCCCAATCCTCCCTCTGTCCTTCTATTATACCCCAATCCTCCCTCTGTCCTTCTATTATACCCCAATCCCCCCTCTATCCTTCTATTATACCCCAATCCCCCCTCTGTCCTTCTATTATACCCCAATCCTCCCCTCTGTCCTTCTATTATACCCCAATCCCCCCTCTGTCCTTCTATTATACCCCAATCCTCCCCTCTGTCCTTCTATTATACCCCAATCCCCCCTCTGTCCTTCTATTATACCCCAATCCCCCCTCTGTCCTTCTATTATACCCCAATCCCCCCTCTGTCCTTCTATTATACCCAAATCCTCCCTCTGTCCTTCTATTATACCCCAATCCTCCCCTCTGTCCTTCTATTATACCCCAATCCTCCCCTCTGTCCTTCTATTATACCCCAATCCCCCCTCTGTCCTTCTATTATACCCCAATCCTCCCTCTGTCCTTCTATTATACCCCAATCCCCCCTCTGTCCTTCTATTATACCCCAATCCCCCCTCTATCCTTCTATTATACCCCAATCCCCCCCTCTGTCCTTCTATTATACCCCAATCCCCCCTCTGTCCTTCTATTATACCCCAATCCTCTCTCTGTCCTTCTATTATACCCCAATCCCCCCTCTGTCCTTCTATTATACCCCAATCCCCCCTCTGTCCTTCTATTATATCCCAATCCCCCCCCTCTGTCCTTCAATTATACCCCAATCCTCCCCTCTGTCCTTCTAATATACCTCAATCCTCCCTCTGTCCTTCTATTATACCCCAATCCCCCCTCTGTCCTTCTATTATATCCCAATCCCCCCCTCTGTCCTTCTATTATACCCCAATCCTCCCTCTGTCCTTCTATTATACCCCAATCCCCCCTCTGTCCTTCTATTATACCCCAATCCTCCCTCTGTCCTTCTATTATACCCCAATCCCCCCCTCTGTCCTTCTATTATACCCCAATCCTCCCTCTGTCCTTCTATTATACCCCAATCCCTCCTCTGTCCTTCTATTATACCCCAATCCCCCCTCTGTCCTTCTATTATACCCCAATCCTCCCCTCTGTCCTTCTATTATACCCCAATCCCCCCTCTGTCCTTCTATTATACCCCAATCCCCCCTCTGTCCTTCTATTATACCCCAATCCCCCCTTCTGTCCTTCTATTATACCCCAATCCCCCCTCTGTCCTTCTATTATACCCCAATCCCCCCTCTGTCCTTCTATTATACCCCAATCCCCCCTCTGTCCTTCTATTATACCCCAATCCCCCCTTCTGTCCTTCTATTATACCCCAATCCCCCCTTCTGTCCTTCTATTATACCCCAATCCCCCCTCTGTCCTTCTATTATACCCCAATCCCCCCTCTGTCCTTCTATTATACCCCAATCCTCCCTCTGTCCTTCTATTATACCCCAATCCTCCCCTCTGTCCTTCTATTATACCCCAATCCCCCCTCTGTCCTTCTATTATACCCCAATCCCCCCTCTGTCCTTCTATTATACCCCAACCCCCCCTCTGTCCTTCTATTATACCCCAATCCTCCCTCTGTCCTTCTATTATACCCCAATCCTCCCCTCTGTCCTTCTATTATACCCCAATCCCCCCTCTGTCCTTCTATTATACCCCAATCCCCCCTCTGTCCTTCTCTTACACCCCAATCCCCCCTCTGTCCTTCTATTATACCCCAATCCTCCCCTCTGTCCTTCTATTATACCCCAATCCCCCCTCTGTCCTTCTATTATACCCCAATCCTCCCTCTGTCCTTCTATTATACCCCAATCCTCCCCTCTGTCCTTCTATTATACCCCAATCCCCCCTCTGTCCTTCTATTATACCCCAATCCCCCCTCTGTCCTTCTATTATACCCCAATCCTCTCCTCTGTCCTTCTATTATACCCCAATCCTCTCCTCTGTCCTTCTATTATACCCCAATCCCCCCTCTGTCCTTCTATTATACCCCAATCCTCCCTCTGTCCTTCTATTATACCCCAATCCCCCCTCTGTCCTTCTATTATACCCCAATCCTCCCTCTGTCCTTCTATTATACCCCAATCCCCCCCTCTGTCCTTCTATTATACCCAAGCCTCTCTCTGTCCTTCTATTATACCCCAATCCCCCTCTGTCCTTCTATTATACCCCAATCCTCCCTCTGTCCTTCTATTATACCCCAATCCTCCCTCTGTCCTTCTATTATACCCCAATCCTCCCTCTGTCCTTCTATTATACCCCAATCCCCCTCTGTCCTTCTATTATACCCCAATCCCCCCTCTGTCCTTCTATTATACCCCAATCCCCCTCTGTCCTTCTATTATACCCCAATCCTCCCTCTGTCCTTCTATTATACCCCAATCCCCCCTCTGTCCTTCTATTATACCCCAATCCTCCCCTCTGTCCTTCTATTATACCCCAATCCCCCCTCTGTCCTTCTATTATACCCCAACCCTCCCCTCTGTCCTTCTATTATACCCCAATCCCCCCTCTGTCCTTCTATTATACCCCAACCCTCCCCTCTGTCCTTCTATTATACCCCAATCCTCCCCTCTGTCCTTCTATTATACCCCAATCCTCCCTCTGTCCTTCTATTATACCCCAATTCCCCCTCTGTCCTTCTATTATACCCCAATCCCCCTCTGTCCTTCTATTATACCCCAATCCTCCCTCTGTCCTTCTATTATACCCCAATCCCCCCTCTGTCCTTCTATTATACCCCAATCCTCCCCTCTGTCCTTCTATTATACCCCAATCCCCCCTCTGTCCTTCTATTATACCCCAACCCTCCCCTCTGTCCTTCTATTATACCCCAATCCCCCCTCTGTCCTTCTATTATACCCCAACCCTCCCCTCTGTCCTTCTATTATACCCCAACCCTCCCCTCTGTCCTTCTATTATACCCCAATCCTCCCCTCTGTCCTTCTATTATACCCCAATCCCCCCTCTGTCCTTCTATTATACCCCAATCCTCCCTCTGTCCTTCTATTATACCCCAATCCTCCCTCTGTCCTTCTATTATACCCCAATCCCCCCTCTGTCCTTCTATTATACCCCAATCCCCCCTCTGTCCTTCTATTATACCCCAATCCCACCTCTGTCCTTCTATTATACCCCAACCCCCCCCCCCCCCGTCCTTCTATTATACCCCAATCCCCCCCTCTGTCCTTCTATTATACCCCAATCCCCCCCTCTGTCCTTCTATTATACCCCAATCCTCCCTCTGTCCTTCTATTATACCCCAATCCTCCCCTCTGTCCTTCTATTATACCCCAATCCCCCCTCTGTCCTTCTATTGTAAACCATGCATGAGCAATTGGGAAACCAGGAACAGTCCATGAAATGTTTTTATATTGCTGGTATTCCATCTGTGAGTATTTGTAGAACGATGTGAGTTGGTGAAGATGAATTGTGATTGGTTGTAATTTGTTCTTTGCCAAATAACCTTCATTGTGTCTTGTAGCAGCCAAGCCAACGGAACTCAGAACCAGAAATGTCTGCGGGTCAGGAACTGGGAGAACCGGACGCTGGCATACGACATGCTGAATGTCCAGACGGAGCAGGTAAGACAGAATGGCAGAAGAAAGGTTTGCCCAGAGGAAAGATAGGTCATCTACAGGATCATACAGTGCTTTCTTCATTGGGAACATAGCAGTCCCCCAGAACCTGACGTGAGATGTAGAACCATAAAAATTTCCAGACTTTTCCAGGGCCAGATGCGGATAACCCAGGACTGTCCCTGGAAAATTTACCAGCTACAGGAATGCTAAAGACTAAAAACTCATTAGGAGGGGTATTACAAAGGCATTTACCCCTCATGATATCCCAGCATCAGCATGCAATACATTGGCTTGTTATGATCACATGACGTCATCACATTGCCAGTTTTCCCTACATGAACTCTGGTGAAGTTTACCTTTTGGATTTGTAACCTGTTTCTTATAGGATGTGGCCTGTACCAAAGCCCGATGTCTGGGCTCCGTCATGTTTCCATCTCAGCTGATGTGTCCCCAACGTCAAGAACCAAAAAGTCCAGAAGAAATTCTTCCCAGGGCCAAAGACTTCATGAACCAGTACTACACCTCCATCAAAAGGTGACCAAATGTTATTTTTCATCTCAACTTGATGGACTTTAAGGTTTTTGCGTTATTTCAGTTTTGGGTAGAGCGTGAGATTAGGCAGCATATGAACCTTAATGGTGGAGATCAACCACCAGTGTCCACCTAAAAGTAAAATAACTTTTTCGTGGTCTAGCAGGAGATCAGGAATATACATGACTGGATAACATGGAGGACATGTCTTCTAATCCTCCACCTGTCATGAGAATTCATCATCATGTGAACACTCACACCTGTTCTTCAGCCGTGTTCTTCATATTATCAGTATCCAAATATGTAAATGCTCCATTCTGAGCACTGTGTCTCATCTGTGGATGTTGGCTGTTTTTCAGGCCAATAACTATTAGGCAGAGCTTCTTTATGGTGACAAAATAAGAAGCATAAGTCAATGTAGACGATGGAAACCCACCGATTACCTGCCTAGGCATTATATCACGTTCTATTAGTTGGATTTTGGACTACAACAAGAGGCGTGAGAATTTGTGGTATTGGTATCTCATTATTGAATTTCTCAGTATATAAGTCTGGGGGTGATTCATCTGATTGGTTTCAATTAAGAATTCATGTTGATGGACTCATTGTAGATACAACATCTGTATGTGGTCAGTAGGATGTCCTCTTCAGGCTCCCGATGATAGTTTGTATCCTTCTTCCAGGGCCCAGTCCAAAGCACACACAGAGCGTCTGAAGGAGGTTGAGCAGGAGATAATGTCCACAGGAACCTACCAACTCAAGGAGACCGAGCTGATCTTTGGAGCCAAGCAGGCGTGGCGGAACGCGTCTCGATGTGTGGGCCGGATTCAGTGGTCAAAGCTCCAGGTGGGAACAGCACACAGGCCGAGGTTTGATCTTGAGGAAAATTGATGGACTGAACCCTAGTCTGACAAATTGTTAGTGTCTCTGCATTTACTATGGTGGTTTGTATTCCTTCTTAGGTGTTTGATGCCAGAGATTGCAGGACCACCCATGAGATGTTCACCAACATCTGCAACCAATCAAGTACGCCACCAACA
Organism: Aquarana catesbeiana; assembly: GCF_042186555.1. Lineage (NCBI taxonomy): Eukaryota > Metazoa > Chordata > Amphibia > Anura > Ranidae > Aquarana > Aquarana catesbeiana. The sequence continues at coordinate 651,737,589 of NC_133328.1, read as the reverse complement.
AGGGCAACATCAGGTATGATGTCCACCAATCTCCATCAAGAACCTACACACATTACAACCCACTGTAACTTCTTCATGCTCAAGTGTTTGCTTTGTCCGTGGTGGACTTCTCTCCAAATATGAGGGACTTGGTTCTGTACAAGTAGATTCCTTCATAAATTCTGAGTAATTCTCCTCCCATTTTTGTATACTTTTTTTTATTTTATTTTCCATTAAGAAGTTTGTTTGATGGGGCTTCTGTCCTCCCCAATGATCTCACAATGTCTTATCGCTTTTCTTTCAGGTCGGCCATCACCATCTTCCCGCAGAGAAAAGATGGAAGCTCAGATTTCCAGATATGGAACAATCAGCTGATACGATACGCGGGGTACAGGCAGCAAGATGACACGGTGGTGGGGGATCCGGCCAACGTGGAGCTAACTGAGGTGGGATTTCTTATATTCCCTCTAGGTCCGGCCATAGATGACTAAAGCTTGGGCAACATCTGCTCTGCAGTTATAGAACCCTCATCCAGTTCCTCCATAGTTCGTCCGCACCGTTCCGTTTTTATCCACCTCCTCACAACTCTCCTCCCCTCACAATAATAATACATCTCTCAGCATCCCCCACCACTTTTGCCTACTACCACAACCTCTGCGTGTGACCTTACCCACTGAGCCACCACTTCACATGTCTGTCACTCCTCATGAGTCCACCACTTCCATTTCCTACATCCTTCAATACTAATCCGCCATCTTGCTGCTTTCAGTTTTTGTTTAAGAACTAAATTTACAATGCATTACCTTCTTTCTGTCTGCTGGAAGCCATCTTCAAGGGCCCAGCCAGTTCCCGTCATGAAGGGTCTGGCTAGCTCCTGTCCTCAAGGGCTCGGCCAGTTCCCGTCATCAATGGCTCGGCCAGTTCCCGTCATCAATGGCCCGGCCAGTTCCCGTCATCAATGGCCCGGCCAGTTCCCGCCATCAATGGCCCGGCCAGTTCCCGCCATCAATGGCCCGGCCAGTTCCCGCCATCAATGGCCCGGCCAGTTCCCGTCTGTGCACCCTTCTGCTGCCCCCTTTACTGCTCTTTGCACCCCTCTTATGCCCTCCACACACTTCACTGCATTCTTAGTAGTCCACAAATATACAAAGAGATTGATCGCACTCCAATTGGCAAGAAATCCAACAAAGTTTATTGATCTGTCTGTGATAGCTTTTACTATGGATTTAAACAGGCAGGGAGCAAGATGTTACTGCATTTCCCGCAATATGCGCTTAAACATATCAAGATAATCATCTGTTATGATTAAGTGCATGATGCATGAAACGCGTTATCCTTGCCAATTCAGCCACCAGCGTGCCCTGCCCTTTCATGATTGTTGAAATTGTTACACTCCATGTTTGCTGTCCCATATTGTCCTTCCTCATCTGTTCACCTATTGGTTTAATATTCTCATATACCTGCCATTTCCTTTACAGCTCTGTGTTCAGCTTGGCTGGAAGCCAAAAGGTGGAAGATTTGACGTGTTACCTCTCCTGCTACAAGCCAATGGGGACGACCCGAAACTCTTTGAGATTCCTGCAGAACTCATTACGGAGGTGCCCCTTCGACACCCGCAGTGAGTGCTGGGCCCCCAGTGCCTGTAACATGTTGGATTTCTGTGATGAAGCTCCAGTCTAACATTGGTTCATCTCCCCCCCAGATACGAATGGTTCGCAGACCTGGGATTGAAGTGGTACGCCTTACCTGCTGTCAGCAACCTCCTCCTGGAGATCGGAGGTCTGGAGTTCCCGGCGGCACCATTCAATGGCTGGTATATGAGCACCGAGATTGGGATGCGGAACCTGTGTGACTCCTCCCGATACAACATATCCGAGGTCAGGGGCCCCTACCATGGAGGGAAATCTGTTTTTCTCTGAGCTATTCAGAATGGGGGATTCAACTCTCAGAAACAGCAGACAATAAGTAAAAATCTGTGAGCTGCTTCTGATTTCTAGGAGAGAAAGTGAGGAGGTCCTCTCTGTGTGCCTTTCATCTGAGAGTCATATGTCCACTGCAGCCACAATCAGCAGGGTTTTCACACTGCCTCTAGGTAGGGCCATCTACACTCACTGGCCACTTTATTAGGTCCCCCTTGCTGGTCCCGGGATGGGCCCCCTTTGGCCTTCATTCTTGGGTACTGTCTAGATACCGAGTACTCCCCATTTATCACCACCCTCTGAACTCGCCCTTGTAGCCAGTTTTCAATCCATCTACTCACCCTATGGTCCATGCCAACGGACCTTATTTTGTACAGTAAACGTTTATGGGGAACTGTGTCAAATGCTTTTGCAAAATCCAGATACATCATGTCTATGGGCCTTCCTTTATCTAGATGGCAACTCACCTCCTCATAGAAGGTTAATAGATTGGTTTGGCAAGAACTATTCTTCATGAATCCATGCTGATTACTGCTAATGATACCGTTCTCATTACTAAAATCTTGTGTATCGTCCCTTATCATCCCCTCCAAGAGTTTACATACTATTGATGTTAGGCTAACTGGTCTGTAATTCCCAGGGATGTATTTTGGGCGCTTTTTAAATATTGGTGCTACATTGGAGAAAAGCCAATCAGCTGGTACCATTCCAGTCAGTAGACAGTCAGTAAAAATTAGAACCAACGGTCTGGCAATTACTTGGCTGAGTTCCCTAAGTACCCTCGGGTGCAAGCCATCTGGTCCCGGTGATTTATTAATGTTAAGTTTCCCAAGTCTAATTTTAATTCTGTCCTCTGTTAACCATGGAGGTGCTTCCTGTGATGTGTCCTGAGGATAAACACTGCATTTTCGGTTATTGAAGCCCCCCCGATTCACTCATGAAGACTGAGGAGAAGAATAAATTCAATACCTTCACCATCTCCCCATCCTTTGTAACCAGATGTCCTTCCTCATTCTTTATGGGGCCAATATGGTCTGTCCTCCCTTTTTTACTGTTTACATACTTAAAGAATTTCTTGGGATTTTTTTTTGCTCTCCTCCGCTATGTGTCTTTCATGTTCTATCTTAGCCGTCCTAATTGCACCCTTACATTTCTTGTTGCATTCTTTATAAAGTCTGAATGCTGAGGATGATCCCTCAACTTTGTATTTTTTGAAGGCCTTCTCCTTTGCTTTTATATGCATTTTTACATTGGAGTTAAGCCATCCAGGACTTTTGTTCGCTCTTTTAAATTTATTACTCAATGGGATACATTGGCTAATGCCCTTATTTAATATGCTCTTAAAGCAAACCCATCTCTCCTCTGTATTCTTTGTTCCTAATATTTTATCCCAATTTATGCCTTTTAGCAAGGTTTGTAGTTTAGGGAAGTTGGCTTTTTTGAAATTCAGTGTCTTTGTATTCCCTTTATGTTTCCTATTTGTGCGATTTATACTGAAGCCAATTGACCTGTGATCGCTGTTGCCTAAATTGCCAGTAATTCCACATCCGTGATCAGGTCTGTATTGTTGGTAATCAGTAGATCCAGTAATGTTTTATTTCTAGTTGGTGTGTCTACCATCTGACCCATAAAATTGTCCTGCAAGACATTAAGGAACTGGCGAGCCTTAAATGAATGCACGGTTCCCTCCGCCCAGTCTATGTCTGGATAATTAAAATCCCCCATTATGATAACACTTCCCATCCTTGCTACTAATCCAAATTGTGATAGGAGATCCGTCTCCACTTCCTCCCTCAGGTTAGGGGGCCTATAGCATACTCCCAGTATTATTTTCCCCTTAGCTTCATCCCTTTGGAGCTCTACCCATAAGGATTCCACCTCCTCTCTAGCTCCCTCAGTGATGTCATCTCTCACATTCACTTGTACATTATTCTTGATCCTCCTCGTACAACAGTATCTCTAGTTCTCCCATCTTGTCTGCCAGGCTCCTGGCATTGGTGAACATGCCAAGTAGTTTAGACCGGTCGCATATTGTCCTCTTATTGGGTGTTCCGAGATTGCAACTAGGACTTGCTACTATACTTACCTTGGGTTTATGTGCTTTAGTCAACCTACCACTAATGCCCCCAATACTACCCTCTGGAATATCTTCCGAGCTGACTATCTCTACCTCTGGAACCCCCCCCCCCCCCCCCATCGCCTAGTTTAAAAACCCCTCTAATTTTTTGGCCATCTTCATTCTCAGCAGATCTGCACCCTCCTCATTTAGGTGCAGTCCGTCCCTTCTATAGTACCGGTTATCAACTGAGAAGTCGGCCCAGTCCTCCAGGAACCCAAACCCCTCCTTACTACAAAAGCTCCTCAGCCAATTTACTTCCCTAATCTCCCTCTGCCTTTCTGGTGTGGCTCGATGTACCGGTAGTATTCCTGAGAATACTACCTTGGAGGTCCTTTTCCACAATTTAGCTCCCAAGTCCCTAAAATCGTTCTTTAGGACACTCCATCTGCCTCTGACTTTGTCATTGGTGCCAACGTGCACCATGACAGCCGGGTCTTCCCCAGCACCTCCCAGTAATCTGTCCACAAGATCCGTGATGTGCCGAACCCGAGCGCCCGGTAGACAACATACAGTTCGGCGCTTCAGGTCTTTGTCACAGATTGCCCTCTGTCTTTCTAAGAATTGAGTCCCCTACCACCCTTGACTCTGTGCCTTCTGAATTGTAGCTCAGGGGCCCACACTTTGGACCCTTCCCTGGGTCCCCCTCTAGCTATAACCTAGACTGTACATTCTACAAGTCCCGCTCATCAGCACAGGGCTGTATGCAGGGCTGTATGCAGGAAATGCCTCCTAGTGCCGTGTTTATAGACGTACAGAGGGTGGATAACAAGTACCCAGAATCCCCCCTATTGTTTATGGTGGCGATGATTGATTTATTTACTCATTTATTTAATTGTCATGCTTTACAATTCATATAAAAAATATTTACTTATTTTGGTTTGTAGGTCCCCTTTTCATATTAGACATTTTCTATGCTTGCAGGACGTGGCTAAACGCCTGGGCTTGGACACCAAGAAATCCTCATCGCTGTGGAAGGACCGGGCAGCTTTGGAGATAAACATTGCCGTCCTGTACAGCTACCAGGTACCATGATATCAAAGCAGCCGTGTGTGTTCCAGCTAACCCCCTCCCCATTTGCCGGCTGGCGCCCTCCCCATTTGTCGGCTGGCTCCCTCCCCATTTGCCGGCTGGCGCCCTCCCCATTTGCCGACTGGCACCCTCCCCTTGTGCCGACTGGCGCCCTCCCCTTGTGCCGGCTGGCGCCCTCCCCTTGTGCCGACAGGAGCCCTCCCCTTGTGCCGGCTGGCGCCCTCCCCTTGTGCCGGCTGGCGCCCTCCCCTTGTGCCAACTGGCGCCCTCTCCAAGTGCCGACTAACCCCTACCTGTGCCCACTGACCCCCTTCTGACTTACTGTAGCAATCGCAAAAGGTCTGACTGCGCCCTGTCACTGGTGTACAAATGAACTGAAGCATAAAAAAGCAAACCCATGGGGGAGAATAGCCCAGAATTACAAACTTAGAGAGACTAAAGCTTTCATATTGAGAAGGAGAGATTACTCCAGATCAAATCTGTCCCGAAAATTGAGCTATGTCAGAAGCACGGTGTCTTGCTGTCTGGTACTGGGCCAACGTCACAATTTTGGTTGTTTTTTTTTTTTGTGTCAGAACTGTTTCTTGTCGCATTCACATCAATAGGATTACTAAAGAAATTCAAAGCAAGTGGATGCAGCTCAGACGACGGTCAGGTTCCGGTCAGATCTAAGTCCAAAGCCCTTTGACATAGACCCTTATCGTGTATTCGAGTGTTAATCTGTTTCAGGAAATTAATCATTTATAATTTAAAATTTAATTGTGCATTTCTCAGTGATAAGAGATGGATTGACCATTACATTTTGTTAGTTAGGTTGGTCCTGTAGCATGGCTCAGCAACCATCTTTAGGAAAGGCAGTCAAAAGATCTGCCAACTAAAGGTTCACATGTCTCCTAATCAATCTGTCTGTCTCATAGAGTGATAAAGTCACCATTGTAGACCACCATGCCGCTACAGAGTCCTTCATGAAGCATCTGGAACATGAGAACCGCCAGCGAGGAGGCTGCCCAGCAGACTGGGTGTGGATTGTACCTCCGATGTCTGGAAGTCTGACCCCTGTATTTCACCAAGAGATGGTCAACTACCTCCTGTCCCCTTCCTTTCTCTATCAGGTACCAAAGCACTGAGACAGCAGGGTCTATTGTATGCACTGATTTGGACATTGAAGAATGCACCTTGGTGATCTAGCTCTAATAGACATCTACTACTCACTAAGTTACTCTTCACTGAAATTGGAATTCATCCCTCTATATGTTGGATTCTCCTCCATGTCTCTCATCTCTCTGTATGTTGGGTCTTCTTCCAGGTTTCCCATTCTTTCATCTATCCACGTTTTGAGTCCTGCTCTGTCTCCCATCGCCTATCTTTTTTTGATGGGTCTTCCTTTTGTTTCCTAATCTCTCATCTGTCTGTGTTGGGTATTTTTCCATGTCTTTCCTTCTCAAATCTCTGCATGTTGGAGCTTCCTTTTTATATCTCCCATTCCCTCCTCTCTGTATGTGTTGGATTATCCTCCATGTCTCCCATTCTGTCATATTTGTCTTGGGTCTTCCTTCACGTGTCCTGTTCTCTGTTCCTCCGTCTTTCATTTTCTCATATCTTTTGTGTTGGGTCCTCCTTTTTGTCTCCCATTCTCTCATTTCTCTGCGTGTTGAGTCGTCTTCCATGTCTCCCATTCTCTTTGTGTTGGGCCTTCCTTCACGTCCCTCATTCTTTCATCTTTCTATTTGTTGGTTCTCCTTCCATGTCTCCCATTCTGTGTGTGTTCAGTCTTCCATTCCCATCGTGTCTTGGCCTTGCTTTGTGCCTCATCATCACTGACCTCTGGGCAATGTTGGTATTACAGCCGGACCCCTGGAAGTATCACATTTGGAAAGGTTCTCAGAGCACCATCACCCGGAAGAGGACCTTCAAAGAAGTTGCCAAGTAAGCAGCTAACTACACAGCTGATATAACATACTGCATATGTGACCTGCCATAAATGTGTACTTCTGTTCAGTGATTTACAAACCAATGCCAGACTGCATAGTTGGTGGGTGAAACCCCTATTGTAAGTCTGCATCTAGGCAGCTTGAAGGGGTGCCATGGTAAATTTAAACAGATAACTGGCCATAAGTATCATACGTTTTGGGTAATAGAAAGATGTGGGGGGTGGCATAAGCTGAGTCTGAGCTTGTGACAATAGAAGCTGGAGAAGATCTTCATCATTTGGGGCTTCTGAAGGTAGGTGGTCATGCATGACTTGCCTCCTGTCTGCATAGTGATCACAGAGTCACTTTTATATATGAGCTTCCATTAGATATGCGGTAAACTATAAAATAGCCAGGCTTCCCGGTTCCTCTCCAGTGCTCTCTCGGGCATGGTTCTCTAAGCGGCTTTATTGCCTGAAACATTTTAGGTTTAAAGCACTGGGCCATGCTGTAGATTCTGGTTGGTTCACAGTGTGGGACCTCCCATTCTTATTGAAAAATGCATATAAAAAATAGATTTAGACAGCTCGATTAGCAGCATGTAAAGGGAATTTGCACTGGGAGAAATATGGTGGTGTCGTTGCTGACCTTCTTCAAGGCTAGTTGCCTGACCTTCATGATTATCCTCCAGCTTCAATAAGTTTTGAGCCCCTAACCTGAAGCAAGAATGGGGGATCTGATTTTTTTTTTTTCCTGTGCCTTTGCTGGCTGCACACTTGCCCGAAGCCAGGGACCCAGAGATAGCATTGAAGTAAGAGGATTAACATGACAACTAGACAACATTGTTACTACTTTCAGGGGTATCCCTTTTAATGAGATCTAAATGAATACAAAGTGGTGTTTTATGACTGCTGGGGTTCCGCTGAGGTTTGTTTCAGCAGTTATGTCTTTTCATTCATGGCACAATGAGTCCGGGGCCAGTACAGAGATCCTTCTCATTTCCTTTCAGTGCTGTGAAATTCTCTGCCAAGCTGATGGGGCAGGCCATGGCCCGTCGGGTAAAAGCCACCATTCTGTATGCCACTGAGACTGGCCGCTCCGAGACCTACGCACACAAACTCTCCAACATCTTTTCTCACGCCTTCGACCCCAAGGTAAGAGCATGGAGATGATGGGGGGGGGGGGGGGGGGGGGGGGGGGGTGTCAGTCGGAGGGTTTTATTGGGAAATTTGGGACAATGGAACTCCCCAATCAGAATCGCTCAGTTCAATCACCTCACCAGAATCTTCAGAAAGTGTCTGAGAAATCAGGTGCTCTCAATCATGGGGAGCCCACTTACCCTGAGATGGGGAAGAGGCATTGCTCATGAGGCATGTAGATCAAGTCAAACTCTGGACAAAACCCCCTTTTTTTTATGTCTTTTTTGATTGGTTATGTGGTTGGATACTCTAACAGGTCATTGTCCTTTTGTCCCCATTGGGGAGATTCCCCCCTCACTTCCTGCTGCAAAGACAAAACAGGAAGAGGAAGGAAGTCATTCCAGCTTGGACAGCAATTAAAACCTGACAGAGGTTTGTCTTCTCCTGTAAGCTGGTCAGCTCTCTGGGGTCCTCTCAGCAGTGTCAAGAACTAGGGTCCATCTAAGGCTCTCAGGGGCCCTTCCAGCGAAGTTTTTCATGGGTCCTCCGAGCAGTGCCATGAACCAGAGTCAACCAAAGTCTCTTGGGGTCCATCTAGCAGTGCCAAGATCTAGGGTCAATCTAAGGCTCTCAGGGGTCCTTCTAGAAGTACCAAGAACCAAGGTTTATCAAAGGTTCTCAGGGGCCCTTCTAGTAGTAGCAGGAACCAGGGTCTATGTAAGGCTCTCAGGGGTCCTCCTAGCAGTGCCAAGAACTAGGGTTCATCTAAGACTTGTAGGGGCCCTCCTAGCAGTGTCAACAACAAGGCTTCATTAAAGGCTCTTGGTGGCCCTGCTAGCAGTGTCGAGAACCAGGATTAATTAAAGGTTCTCAGGGATCCTCCCAGTATGGACAAGAACCAGGGTCTATTTAAGGCTCTCATAGCCTGCCTCCCTAACAGTGCCAAGAACCAGTGTCCATCTAAGACTCAACGCTGCCAAGGACTAGGGTCCATCCAAGGTTCTCAGGGGTCCTCCTAGCAGTATCAAGAACCAGGGTCCATCTGAGGATGGCCAGATCCACCCAAACCAATCATCACCTAGCTGATAATGGGACAATTCAGGGTTACCACTGGGGGAAAATGAAGAATGTTCCTGATGCCAGAATTGCCTGTTACCAGCAACTGTTCCCTAAAATGAATCACCGCTCAGGTAGACCTGCTTCCAGGTGTGTATGAGTAAATCTTTCAGAGGAGGGGAGTCCCAGGTGCTGGCTAAATGCAAATTGAAGCAAGGTTTGAAACAGGAAAATCTGGATGCCGCACACCAGATAAAGTTGAAAAATCTTCTTTGTCCTGTATTTTTGATGATCCAAGTTTTACAATAAAGAAGATTTTTCAACTTTATCCGGTGTGCGGCATCCAGATTTTCCTGTTTCAAACCTAACTGATCCTTAAAGCAGGTTTAAACCTGGGAAGTCCTTGATGAGAGAAAAAAAAGCTTGATATCTGATTGGGTTACACAATATTCTGTAGAAATGGGAGCTGTTCAGCTCCAGGTGTCACCACTCATATTCCAGTATGGGGGAGGTATGGGGGGGGGATCTGTATTAGACTGGCATGGATTCCGGGGTATAGCCTTCTCTGTAAATCTCTCTATAGGTCATCTGTATGGACCAGTACGACACGATCAGCCTGGAGCACGAGACTCTGGTATTGGTGGTGACCAGCACCTTTGGCAATGGCGATCCTCCAGAGAATGGTGAGGTAAGTGCCCCTACTACAACCAACCTGCAGTCACCAGAGAGGTGTCATCCAGTGTACTGAGAGGATATCCCTATGTTCTGATGTCTGGAAATTGTCATTAAAGTGACTGGTGAAATAGAGGTGTTGGTGGCGCTGCCAATTAATGCTTGCTTAAACAGCTGTGTGCAAACTATACAAATGAACCAATAAAAGGTGAAAGGTGCATCTCTCCACAAAACCCCAACATATATGTCAACCTTATTATCCCGCAATCTCATGTGACAATCCATTCTCAAAGGTAAACCAATCAATGTCCCCCAGGAGAAGTGCTATAATGCTTAAATATGTGCATACCAAATAGAAAAAATGTATGGCAAAAAGAAAATAAATATATACCCTTCCAACAAATTAATAAAAAAACAAGTGGTCAAAATAAATGAAATAAGTTTTAAAAAGGTCATAAGTCCATATAAAGTCCTTCTACTTCAGGTGATTGGTGCTCAGATAATGGTGCGTATTCTAACTGGCAGGTGAATAGGTGAGGTCACTTGTGCTCCACCCTTTTAAACTGCAGTCACCAGATTGCTAGACCCCTGCAGGGGCTAGTGGGCACCGTAATTAGATATTCCAGGTCCCTTGTATGCTTTTATGTGTGCTTTAATGTCTCCTCCACCTCCTCATTGTGAAGGTCATTGGTATGCTCACAGGGGGGGATAGATGGACAAAGCCAAGCCTCATAGTGTAAGTCTTATTTATAAGCCAAAAACACACTTACATTAGTGAGGAATTCAAATGCATGTAATTCTCAATGTGTCTGGGATGCCCTGCGTCCCACGGACCGAAGAACTGGAAGTAACGCAATGACACTCCAAGCCCTGCCCTGTGCGTTTCGTCAGAGTGCCGTCATCAGGAGCGGTTTCCGGTTCTTCGGTTTGCACACAGCTGTTTAAGCAAGCATTAATTGGCAGCCCCACCTTTACCCCGATTTCACCAGTCACTTTTATCACATTCTACCTATTGGTAGAAGACCTTAGGAGAGGCAGCAGCCAGATTATGGATCCATAGTGCGGAGTTTCCATTTAATTGGAAATTGTCATTATTTGTATGATAGGAGAGCAATCATGGTATACTGTAATAATATATAGTTTAGTGCATTAATACAAACCATAGCGTATAGTACATTAGTATATAGTAAAGGTCATTTATATAGGGGAAAAGTAAACAGTAAAGACAGTAAACTGCAACAATATATATAGGAATAGAGAGTATGACAATGTATATGGTTCTGCACCTCATCCATCTATCTCAGAATGTCTCTGCCACCGTTGTCTCTGATTGGTTCTCTTTGCAGACCTTCGCCCAGGAGTTGATGGAGATGACGTCTCCCAATGTGTCCTCTCTGCAGCCAGAACAGCAAAAGTGAGTGTCTCTCCTCCATATCCCCTCTAGGGGTCACTCTCCTCCCTACTACATATAATGCTGTCTTGTCTCTACGCTGGACCTAAATATCGCCTTCTTATACTGGTGCCCAGTCTGTCCATATGGTGAATAACCTCCGAGGCAATGCCATTGTCAGATAACTTTCTTTCCTTACCTTCTAACACCGTCATCTCTTCTCCCTCTCCTCTCACCCCTCATCGCCTCTGATCCTCCTTCTTCTTCTCACCTCCTCTTCTCCTCTTTTCTCCCTCTCCTCTCCCCCCTCATCGCCTCTCTTCTCCTTCTCCCTCTCTTCTCACTCTCTTCTCCCTCTCCCTCTCTTCTCCCTCTCCCTCTCTTCTGCCTCATCACCTCTCCTCTTCCTCTCCTTTTTTTTTTTCTCCCTCTCTTCTCTCTCCTTTCTCTCCCCCCCCCCCCCCCCCCCCCTTTCTCCTCTTCCCACCCTCTCTCCCCTCTTTCCCTCATATCTCTTTCTTTCTCACTTTCCTCTCTCCCTCTCTCCCTCTCTCCTCCTCTCCACCCTAATCACCTCTCCTCTTCCTCTCTCCTTCACCCCCACCCTCTCTCCTCTTTCTCCTCTTCCCACCTTTTTCCCCTCTTTCCCTCATATCTCTTTCTTTCTCACTTTTCTCTTTTCTCTCTCCCCCACGATCAGAGATTTCACTCCCGGATTGTTGGTACTCTCCTTGCGGATCATTAAAAATTCTCATTCAGGAAACGGGAAGTGCAGGAAGGAAAGGCTTCAGATTAATTTTAGCGTCTGGTTGTGTAAAGTCTTCTCACATTTGTCACGTTGGTTCAAAAAACACAAAGACGTCACCGTGTTTGTTCAATGCCATCAGGGGAGGGGGGAGGTACATGTTTAATATAAAGCTCTGAAGGAAAATGTCAATGTCATTGATGACAACCAGTCAGATGCCTCCAGTTTATTGGGGTGAAGTGGAAACCCCAGTGCAACAAAAGTAATCTTTTTGGTGAGGTTCTACTGACATTTATGGACCCCACCCCCCAAATCTGCTTGGGTCTTTGTGTTCTCCCTTAACATCTATGAAGCCTCCACTAAGAGGTTGGGTGACACCATAATGCTAGGACTGTAATGCCGGTGTCCCCCATCCCTGGTGGATTCTTCATAGTCATACATGAAGAATGGCCTGTGGTGAGGGCAATCTGGACCCCCCTGGTAATGATAATCTCTATTATGACAGCAATGTAGACCCCCCATGGATGAATGTGTCTATAATCTGTGTTTTTCAGGAGCTACAAGACTCGATTTAACAGCGTCTCCCAGAACGACCTCCTGGTCACCACCTGGAAGAATAAAAGGAAGGAATCGAGTAACACGGACAGCGCTGGGCCCCTGGGAACACTCAGGTACCACGACATTCTTCAAACATGCCAAACTGATATGTCACTCCACTCCTAAATGACAAAGTTCTGTTTGGGTGGAGTTGTAAAATGGCTTTTTCCTTAAGTTTTGAGATTTCCCTCTCCCCAATCACAGATAGGCAAGCGGGAGACAGCCTTACTAAGGGTGGAGAGGGCGAGAGACAAACCTACTAAGGGGGGGAGGACAGGAGACCAGCCCACTAAGATTGGAGAGGGCGGAAGACAAGCCTACTAAGGGTGGATAGGATGGGAGATAGGCCTACTAAGGTTGGAGAGGGCAGGAGACAAGCCTACTAGGGTTGGAGAGGGCGGGAGACAAGCCTACTAGGGTTGGAGAGGGCGGGAGACAAGCCAACTAAGATTGGAGAGGGCGGGAGACAAGCCTACTAGGGTTGGAGAGGGCGGGAGACAAGCCAAATAAGATTGGAGAGGGCGGGAGACAAGCCTACTAGGGTTGGAGAGGGCGGGAGACAAGCCTACTAGGGTTGGAGAGGGCGGGAGACAAGCCAACTAAGATTGGAGAGGGCGGGAGACAAGCCTACTAAGATTGGAGAGGGCGGGAGACAAGCCAACTAAGTTTGGAGAGGGCGGGAGACAAGCCAACTAAGGTTGGAGAGGGCGGGAGACAAGCCAACTAAGATTGGAAAGGGCGGGAGACAAGCCAACTAAGGTTGGAGAGGGCGGGAGACAAGCCAACTAAGGTTGGAGAGGGCGGGAGACAAGCCAACTAAGATTGGAAAGGGCGGGAGACAAGCCAACTAAGATTGGAGAGGGCGGGAGACAAGCCAACTAAGGTTGGAGAGGGCGGGAGACAAGCTAACTAAGATTGGAAAGGGCGGGAGACAAGCCAACTAAGATTGGAGAGGGCGGGAGACAAGCCAACTAAGGTTGGAGAGGGCGGGAGACAAGCCAACTAAGATTGGAGAGGGCGGGAGACAAGCCAACTAAGGTTGGAGAGGGCGGGAGACAAGCCAACTAAGGTTGGAGAGGGCGGGAGACAAGCCATCTAAGGTTGGAGAGGGCGGGAGACAAGCCAACTAAGGTTGGAGAGGGCGGGAGACAAGCCAAATAAGGTTGGAGAGGGCGGGAGACAAGCCATCTAAGGTTGGAGAGGGCGGGAGACAAGCCAACTAAGGTTGGAGAGGGCGGGAGACAAGCCAACTAAGGTTGGAGAGGGCGGGAGACAAGCCAACTAAGGTTGGAGAGGGCGGGAGACAAGCCATCTAAGGTTGGAGAGGGCGGGAGACAAGCCAACTAAGGTTGGAGAGGGCGGGAGACAAGCCATCTAAGGTTGGAGAGGGCGGGAGACCAGCCTACTAAGGTTGGAGAGGGCGGGAGACCGAGCCTACTAAGGGTGGAGGAAAGAATTACCAGGATTTCACTCAGATATTTATACTCTCATCCTCCGGTGATTTCAAACGAGGAGGATGTGAATCCGGCTCCATATATACAGTAATTTATAATCTGGTGTATTGGCAGATCTCCAGCCTTGTACAATATATTGCAGATTTCCTGTGTAGTCCATTTTAAAGCTGAACTCCAGGCAGATATAAGACCTGAATGAATGGCGCACACCTGAATGTGACCTAGTGTCAGCCTCTTGCAGTCTATGTACAGCAGAGCTCAGACTAGAAGAGGGAGAAGCAGCATAAGGATCCATTCAATTTATGTGCTGGCGAGGTATGCTGACCAGAGGAGAGAGCAGAGTGACCAGTGATTGGTCTGCTGCTACTCCTTTCACTATCCAATAACAGGCTGGGGGAGGGACAAGACCTGTAAGTGTTACTGAGCCGTAGAAGAAAAAAAAAATGGGTCTCCTGCCCTGCCAGACAGGACTGTGCTCAGTGGTAGAGCTGTATAAAGCACAGCACTGGATGGACAGAACTGAAATTCATTTTGAGAAGCAGCTGGTTTTTACTGCCACCTACAGGATGATAAATGGAAAATCCCTAGACCAACCCCCATTTGACCCCTTCTCCATCCAGTATGCATCAATTTTTCCTTGGTGACTTCAGTCAAGGTTTCTTCCTACACCACTGCTTGGAGGCTGTACCTGGACCCCACTGGGCTGGACATGGGAGGCTAGACCAGAATGGGCACTGGGCTCTGCATTGGGGCACTATTCAGACCTGGGTGGAGCGCCCTTCAGGTCCAGAGCCATGGCACAGCCTCAGGTGTGATCCTGTCTCTGAAAACACTTGAGTAAGACCAGCGAGGCTGAAGAACCGGGACCTGCGTTGCCATTTTCACCATTGGGCACCTTTTCAAATTTCCTAACACAGCTTTTTTTTTTTTTTTTGCCATGGGAAGGGTTACGGTTGAGACATGGACTGCTGAAGTCACCCACTCAGTGGAGTGCTGCACATGCATTTTGCCATCATCATTTAGCTTAGATGAAGCCCCATCCCGATTTTGCTCTGACACCTGAAGCACCCCATGGATCTCCAGTTTTCAGTCTCATTCCACTGCCTGTCTACAGTGACCTAGTCCTCTCCAACCACCTGAAACCCTCATCGGCTGCCCAGGTCTGTGAGTACTTGTGGCCTTGCCTCACATCAGGCCTAGTTTGCTTACCGCTAAATGGAGCGACTTGTCTTCTCAAAGACAAACTGAAAACCTCAGTCCATACTCCTCTAGAGGTTCCGGGGGCATTTTTACACAAGGAACTTGATGGGTCTGCCAGGAATCTGGAATCTGGGCCCCCTATTGTTACATGGTTGCCTTCCTCAGTTCTGCTGGGTGGAGTCGAGACTTCCCTCAAGTCCCCAGGGACCGCTAATACCCACTGTGGACTTTCTATAGGTTTGTGCCCAAATGCTGAACACTCTTCAGGCTATAAACGTGCTCCAGCACCATCCCCAACAGAGTCTCTCTGACTCTCCTGGGCCCCTAAATTAGACCAGGCCTGCAGCCCCTGTTACCGTTCCTGATTCTGATTCAGAATCCCAACACTCTATTTCAGAAGGTGCAGAACTAAAAAAAAATGATAGTTTTGGCTGGTGATACACTCCAAGGTGTACAAGGGAGAGATTGGTGTTGGGGGGGGGGGTTATTTCTGGCTTTGGAGAGATTTCTGTCACATTGTTCTGTGTTGCCTGATAATAGAGATACATGGCTGAGAAGCACAGTGCGATCCTTGATAATAGAGATACATGGCTGAGAAGCACAGTGCGATCCTCTGATGATAGAGATACATGGCTGAGAAGCACAGTGCGATCCTCTGATAATAGAGATACATGCTGAGAAGCACAGTGCGATCCTCTGATAATAGAGATACATGGCTGAGAAGCACAGTGGAATCCTCTGATAATAGAGATACATGGCTGAGAAGCACAGTGGAATCCTCTGATAATAGAGATACATGGCTGAGAAGCACAGTGCGATCCTCTGATGATAGAGATACATGGCTGAGAAGCACAGTGCGGTTCAAGTAAGTGACCAATGGTGGTCGTATTGGAGTACACTGACCCCTCTCTATGTTCCAGGTTCTCTGTCTTCGGCTTGGGATCCCGGGCGTACCCCCACTTCTGTGCGTTTGGTCATGCGGTGGACACCCGGCTGGAGGAGTTGGGAGGAGAGCGGATCCTGGAGATGGGGGAAGGGGACGAGCTGTGCGGACAGGAGGATTCCTTCCGGGTGTGGGCCAAGGCAGTCTTCAAGGTGAGCCAATCACATCCCAGCTGAAGGACTACGCATGTATGTGCCCCGAACCATCGTCTGCTAATGTGCGCGTATAGCTACAACAACCCCAACATTGGTGTCAGTGAGAGCAATAATAACCCCCAACATTGGTGTCAGTGGAAGGAATAATAACCCCCAACATTGGTGTCAGTGGAAGGAATAATAACCCCCAACATTGGTGTCAGTGGAAGGAATAATAACCCCAACATTGGTGTCAGTGGAAGGAATAATAACCCCCAACATTGGTGTCAGTGGAAGGAATAATAACCCCCAACATTGGTGTCAGTGAGATCAATAATAACCCCCAACATTGGTGTCAGTGAGATCAATAATAACCCCCAACATTGGTGTCAGTGGAAGGAATAATAACCCCCAACATTGGTGTCAGTGGAAGGAATAATAACCCCCAACATTGGTGTCAGTGGAAGAATAATAACCCCCAACATTGGTGTCAGTGGAAGGAATAATAACCCCCAACATTGTGTCAGTGGAAGGAATAATAACCCCCAACATTGGTGTCAGTGAGATCAATAATAACCCCCAACATTGGTGTCAGTGAGATCAATAATAACCCCCCAACATTGGTGTCAGTGGAAGGAATAATAACCCCCAACATTGGTGTCAGTGAGATCAATAATAACCCCCAACATTGGTGTCAGTGAGATCAATAATAACCCCCAACATTGTGTCAGTGGAAGGAATAATAACCCCCAACATTGGTGTCAGTGGAAGGAATAATAACCCCCAACATTGGTGTCAGTGAGATCAATAATAACCTCCAATATTGGTGTCAGTGGAAGGAATAAAACCCCCCAACATTGGTGACGGTGAGTGTAATAACCCCCAATATGGAGTGACATCTTTTCTGTCCCCCCAGGTGGCGTGTGACACATTTTGTGTTGGTGACGACATCGATCTGAATGCTCAGGATTTCTTTAAGGCCAAAGGCAGCTGGCAGCGTTCAATGTACAGGATGTCCATGCAGGCCTCCTCCCCCGACCTCATCACAGGTATGACCCCACCTCCTCCTCCCCCGACCTCATCACAGGTATGACCCCACCTCCTCCCCCCCGACCTCATCACAGGTATGACCCCACCTCCTCCCCCCCCGACCATATCACAGGTATGACCCCACCTCCCCCCCCCCCCGACCTCATCACAGGTATGACCCCACCTCCTCCTCCCCCGACCTCATCACAGGTATGACCCCACCTCCTCCCCCCCCTGACCTCATCACAGGTATGACCCCACCTCCTCCTCCCCCGACCTCATCACAGGTATGACCCCACCTCCTCCCCCCTGACCTCATCACAGGTATGACCCCACCTCCGCCCCCCTGACCTCATCACAGGTATGACCCCACCTCCTCCTCCCCCGACCTCATCACAGGTATGACCCCACCTCCACCCCCCGACCTCATCACAGGTATGACCCCACCTCCTCCCCCCCCCAACCTCATCACAGGTATGACCCAACCTCCGCCCCCCCGACCTCATCACAGGTATGACCCCACCTCCTCCCCCCCCGACCTCATCACAGGTATGACCCCACCTCCTCCCCCCCCGACCTCATCACAGGTATGACCCCACCTCCGCCCCCGACCTCATCACAGGTATGACCCCACCTCCCCCCCCCCCCAACCTCATCACAGGTATGACCCCACCTCCGCCCCCCGACCTCATCACAGGTATGACCCCACCTCCGCCCCCCCAACCTCATCACAGGTATGACCCCACCTCCTCCTCCCCCGACCTCATCACAGTATGACCCCATCTCCTCCCCCCCGACCTCATCACAGGTATGACCCCACCTCCGCCCCCCCCAACCTCATCACAGGTATGACCCCACCTCCTCCTCCCCCGACCTCATCACAGGTATGACCCCACCTCCTCCTCCCCCGACCTCATCACAGGTATGACCCCACCTCTGTCCCCCCCGACCTCATCACAGGTATGACCCCACCTCCGCCCCCCGACCTCATCACAAGTATGACCCCACCTCCGCCCCAACCACATCACAGGTATGACCCCACCTCTGTCCCCCAACCTCATCACAAGTATGACCCCACTTCCGCTCCCCCGACCTCATCACAGGTATGACCCCACCTCCGCCCCCCGACCTTATCACAGGTATGACCCCACCCTCCGCCCCCCCAACCTCATCACAGGTATGACCCACCTCCTCCCCCCCCCGACCTCATCACAGGTATGACCCCACCTCCTCCCCCCCGACCTCATCACAGGTATGACCCCATCTCCTCCCCCCCGACCTCATCACAGGTATGACCCCACCTCCGCCCCCCCCAACCTCATCACAGGTATGACCCACCTCCTCCTCCCCCGACCTCATCACAGGTATGACCCCACCTCCTCCTCCCCCGACCTCATCACAGGTATGACCCCACCTCTGTCCCCCCCCGACCTCATCACAGGTATGACCCCACCTCCGCCCCAACCACATCACAGGTATGACCCCACCTCTGTCCCCCCAACCTCATCACAAGTATGACCCCACTTCCGCTCCCCCAACCTCATCACAAGTATGACCTCGCCTCCACCCCCAACCTTATCACAGGTATGACCCCACCTCCTCCCCCCCAACCTCATCACAGGTATGACCCCACCTTCTCCCCCCCCGACCTCATCACAGGTATGACCCCACCTCCTCCCCCCCCGACCTCATCACAGGTATGACCCCACCTCCTCCCCCCCCGACCTCATCACAGTATGACCCCACCTCCGCCCCCCTGACCTCATCACAGGTATGACCCCACCTCCGCGCCCCCCGACCTCATCACAGGTATGACCCCACCTCCTCCCCCGACCTCATCACAGGTATGACCCCACACCTCCGCCCCCCTGACCTCATCACAGGTATGACCCCACCTCTGCCCCCCCGACCTCTCATCACAGGTATGACCCCACCTCCGCCCCCCTGACCTCATCACAGGTATGACCCCACCGTCTGCCCCCCCAACCTCATCACAAGTATGACCCCACCTCTGCCCCCCCGACCATATCACAGGTATGACCCCACCTCCGCCCCCGACCTCATCACAGGTATGACCCCACCTCCTCCCCCCCGACCTCATCACAGGTATGACCTCACCTCCTCCCCCCGACCTCATCACAGTATGACCCACCTCCGCCCCCCTGACCTCATCACAGGTATGACCCCACCTCTGCCCCCCGACCTCATCACAGGTATGACCCCACCTCCATCCCCGACCTCAACACAGGTCTGACCCCACCTCTGCCCTCTGACCTCATCACAGGTATGACCCCACCTCTGCCCCCCGACCTCATCACAGGTATGACCCCACCTCTGCCCCCCGACCTCATCACAGGTATGACCCCCACCTCTGCCCTCCCCCCCGACCTCATCACAAGTATGACCCCACCTCCTCCCCCCCGACTCTCATCACAGGTATGACCCCACTTCCGCTCCCCCAACCTCATCACAAGTATGACTTCGCCTCCACCCCCAACCTTATTTCAGGTATGACCCCCACCTCCTCCCCCCAACCTCATCACAGGTATGACCCCACCTCCGCCCCAACCACATCACAGGTATGACCCCTCCTCCACCCCCCGACCTCATCCCAGTATGACCTCACCTCCATGACCTTATCACAAATATGACCCCACCTTCACCCCCCCAACCACATCATAGGTATGACCTCGCCTTCATGACCTCACCTCCGTCCCCGACCTCAACACAGGTCTGACCCCACCTCTGCCCCCCGACCTCATCACAGGTATGACCCCACCTCTGCCCCCTGACCTCATCACAGGTATGACCCCACCTCTGCCCCCTGACCTCATCACAGGTCTGACCCCACCTCTGCCCCCCGACCTCATCACAGGTATGACCCCCCACCTCTGCCCCCCCCCGACCTCATCACAAGTATGACCCCACCTCCTCCCCCCCGACCTCATCACAGTATGACCCCACTTCTGCTCCCCCAACCTCATCACAAGTATGACCTCGCCTCCACCCCCAACCTTATCACAGGTATGACCCCACCTCCGCCCCAACCACATCACAGGTATGACCCCTCCTTCGCTCCAACCTTATCACAGGTATGGCCCCACCTCCGCCCCAACCACATCACAGGTATGACCCCACCTCCGCCCCGACCTCATCACAGGTATGACCCCACCTCCGCCCCAACCTCATCACAGTATGACCCCACCTCCTCCCTGACCTCATCACAGGTATGACCTCACCACACGCGCCACCCCGACCTCATCCCAGGTATGACCTCACCTCCATGACCTTATCACAAATATGACCCCACCTTCACCACCCCCCAACCACATCATAGGTATGACCTCGCCTTCATGACCTCACCTCCGTCCCCGACCTCAACACAGGTCTGACCCCACCTCTGCCCCCCGACCTCATCACAGGTATGACCCCACCTCTGCCCCCTGACCTCATCACAGGTATGACCCCACCTCTGCCCCCAGACCTCATCACAGGTATGACCCCACCTCTGCCCCCGACCTCATCACAGGTATGACCCCCACCTCTGCCCCCCCCCGACCTCCATCACAAGTATGACCCCACCTCCTCCCCCCCGACCTCATCACAGGTATGACCCCACTTCTGCTCCCCCAACTTCATCACAAGTATGACCTCGCCTCCACCCCCAAACCTTATCACAGGTATGACCCCACCTCCGCCCCAACCACATCACAGGTATGACCCCTCCTTCGCTCCAACCTTATCACAGGTATGGCCCCACTCCGCCCCAACCACATCACAGGTATGACCCCACCTCCGCCCCGACCTCATCACAGGTATGACCCTCACCACACGCGCCCCCCGACCTCATCCCAGGTATGACCTCACCTCCATGACCTTATCACAAATATGACCCCACCTTCACCCCCCCCAACCACATCATAGGTATGACCTCGCCTTCATGACCTCACCTCCGTCCCGACCTCAACACAGGTCTGACCCCACCTCTGCCCCCCGACCTCATCACAGGTATGACCCCACCTCTGCCCCCTGACCTCATCACAGGTATGACCCCACCTCTGCCCCCTGACCTCATCACAGGTATGACCCCACCTCTGCCCCCTGACCTCATCACAGGTATGACCCCACCTCTGCCCCTGACCTCATCACAGGTCTGACCCCACCTCTGCCCCCGACCTCATCACAGGTATGACCCCCACTCTCTGCCCCCCCCCCGACCTCATCACAAGTATGACCCCACCTCCTCCCCCCGACCTCATCACAGGTATGACCCCACTTCTGCTCCCCCCAACCTCATCACAAGTATGACCTCGCCTCCACCCCAACCTTATCACAGGTATGACCCCACCTCCGCCCCAACCACATCACAGGTATGACCCCTCCTTCTCTCCAACCTTACTCACAGGTATGGCACCACCTCCGCCCCAACCACATCACAGGTATGACCCCACCTCCGCCCCGACCTCATCACAGGTATGACCCCACCTCCGCCCCAACCTCATCACAGGTATGACCCACCTCCTCCCTGACCTCATCACAGGTATGACCTCACCACACGCGCCCCCCCGACCTCATCCAGGTATGACCTCACCTCCATGACCTTATCACAAATATGACCCCACCTTCACCCCCCCCCCCAACCACATCATAGGTATGACCTCGCCTTCATGACCTGCACCTCCGTCCCCGACCTCAACACAGGTCTGACCCCACCTCTGCCCCCGACCTCATCACAGGTATGACCCCACCTCTGCCCCCTGACCTCATCACAGGTATGACCCCACCTCTGCCCTGACCTCATCACAGGTATGACCCCACCTGCCCCCCGACCTCATCACAGGTATGACCCCCAACTCTGCCCCCCCGACCTCATCACAAGTATGAGCCCACCTCCTCCCCCCGACCTCATCACAGGTATGACCCCACTTCCGCTCCCCAACCTCATCACAAGTATGACCTCGCCTCCCACCCCCAACCTTATCACAGGTATGAACCCCCACCTCCTCCCCCCCAACCTCATCACAGGTATGACCCCACCTCCGCCCAACCCACATCACACGGTATGACCTCGCCTCCACCCCCAACCTTATCAACAGGTAGGACCCCCACCTCCTCCCCCCAACCTCATCACAGGTATGACCCCACCTCCGCCCCAACCCATCACAGGTATGACCCCTCCTTCGCTCCAACCTTATCACAGGTATGGCCCCACCTCCGCCCCAACCACATCACAGGTATGACCCCACCTCCGCCCCAACCTCATCACAGGTATGACCCCTCCTTCACTCCAACCTCATCACAGGTATAACCCCACCTCCGCCCCAACCACATCACAGGTATGACCCTTCCTTTGCTCCAACCTTATCACAGGTATGACCCCACTCCGCCCCAACCTCATCACAGGTATAACCCACCTCCGCCCCAACCTTATCACAGGTATGACCCCACCTCCGCCCCAACCTCATCACAGGTATAACACCACCTCCGCCCCAACCACATCCCAGGTATGACCCCACCTCCGCCCCAACCTCATCACAGGTATGACCCCTCCTCCACCCCCCGACCTCATCCCAGGTATGACCTCACCTCCATGACCTTATCACAAATATGACCCCACCTTCACCCCCCCAACCTCATCACAGGTATGACCTCGCCTCCATGACCTCACCTCCGTCCCCGACCTCAACACAGGTCTGACCTCACCTCTGCCCCTGACCTCATCACAAGTATGACCTCGCCTCCGCCCCCGACCTCATCCCAGGTATGACCCCACCTCCGCCCCCCCGACCTCATCATGGGTATGACCCCACCTCCGCCCCCTGACCTCATCATGGGTATGACCCCACCTTCGCCCCCCGACCTCATCATGGGTATGACCCCACCTCCGCCCCCACCACAGGTATGACCCCCACCTCCGCCACCCACCTCAATCCTGGAAAGACCTCCTCAACCCTGGAAAGACCTCATCTCCGCCCCCAACCTCATCACAGGTATGACCCCTCCTCTGCCCCTGACCTCATCCCAGGTATGACCTAACCTCTGACCCCCGACCTCATCACAGATATGACCCCACCTCTGCTGTCGACCTCATCCCTGGAATGACCCCCTCCTCCGCCCCCAACCTCCTCACAGGTATGATCTCAACTCCATCCCCCCAACCTCAACACAGGTCTGACCTCACCTCCATGACCTCACCTCTGTCCCCCCCACCTGATCACAGGTCTGTCCTCACCTCTGCCCAATGACCTCATCACAGGTATGACCTCACCTCCGCCCCCAACCTCATCACAGGTGTGACCCCCCCCCCTCCTCCCCCTCCCCCGACCTTATCCCAGGTGTGACCCCACCTCCGCCACCGACCTCATCCCTGGAAAGACCTCATCTCTGCTGCCCACCTAATCACAGGTATGACACCTCCTCCACCCCGACCTCAACCCAGGTGTGACAAAACCTCTGACTTCATCACAGGTATGACCTCGCTTCCCCCCCCGACCTCATCACAGGTATGATCGCTCCTCCCCCCTCAATGACCTCATCACGGGTATCCTCACCAGAGCCCCCCCCCTGACCTCATCATGGGTATGACCTCACAGACCCCTCCGACCACATAACAGGTATGACCTCACCTCAGACCCTCCCCCCGACCTCATCACAGGTATGACCTCACCTCGGACCCCCCCGACCTCCTCACAGGTATGACCTCACCACACGCGCCCCCCGATCTCATCACAGGTATGACCTCACCACACGCGCCCCCCGACCTCATCACAAGTATGACTTCACTTCTGTGGGAAGAACAGGGGAGGGTTTAGGAATCTGGTGTGGGTGGAGCTACTAGGTGCATTCTGTGGAAATTTCACAGATGGAGGATGTTGGGGAGACAGAAAAGGTCAACAGCTCTGCGGATATGTCAGGAGAGAAGCCCCCCCCCCCCCCCCCCCCCAGGTCCAGTCTTCCAACTGGACCCCCCCCCACCCTCCATGTCTAGTCAACCCATGTCTGCTACTCCCAAATTCTGGATTCCCACCCCATGTCCAGTCCTCCCAAGGTTGAGCATCGGCATCTTCAGCCCTCAGTCTGGATCAGTCAAACCCCCCCACCCACCATTTTCATCTATCCCATATTATGGATCCGTCAACCCCCCCCCCCCCAACCTTTTTCATCTGTCCCATATTCTGGATCCGTCACCCCCCCCCCCCCACCATTTTCATCTATCCCATATTCTGGATCCCCTGTTTCGGGTCAGTAGATCCCTTTCCCCCTTGTCTGGTCATCCTGGGACTGCATTGTGGGGGCCCCGTTGTATTGATGGGTATTTGTCTCTCTCAGGACTCTCTCAGGTGCACAGGAGGAAAGTCTATGAGGCCGTATTCCTATCCAGGGAGAACCTGCAGAGTGACCAGTCCAGGTGAGAATGGAGGATCGCAGAGCCCAGTGACTGAAACATGTTTGTGCTGCTCATATCTTTTCTGGGAAAGTGAGAGCTGAAATCTGATTGGTCATTAGGCATAGGACAGACACTTTATTTCCAGAGAAGAGGTGGGGGGCCATGTGACCTCCTGGACCCCTGAAACTGACAGATGATCCCCCAACAACCATCTGTGATTGGCTCAGTGATCTCTGTACAGCGCTGCAGTATATGTCAGAGCTATATAAATGTATAATAATAATAGTGTGTGACTGTGGGGGGAGGGGACATTAGAGTGTAAGCTCCTCTGTATAGAGACTGATGTGACTGTGGGGGGAGGGGACATTAGAGTGTAAGCTCCTCTGTATAGAGACTGATGTGACTGTGGGGGAGGGGACATTAGAGTGTAAGCTCCTCTGTACAGAGACTGATGTGACTGTGGGGGGAGGGGACATTAGAGTGTAAGCTCCTCTGTATAGAGACTGATGTGACTGTGGGGGGAGGGGACATTAGAGTGTAAGCTCCTCTGTATAGAGACTGATGTGACTGTGGGGGGAGGGGACATTAGAGTGTAAGCTCCTCTGTATAGAGACTGATGTGACTGTGGGGGGAGGGGACATTAGAGTGTAAGCTCCTCTGTATAGAGACTGATGTGACTGTGGGGGAGGGGACATTAGAGTGTAAGCTCCTCTGTATAGAGACTGATGTGACTGTGGGGGGAGGGGACATTAGAGTGTAAGCTCCTCTGTATAGAGACTGATGTGACTGTGGAGGAGGGACATTAGAGTGTAAGCTCCTCTGTATAGAGACTGATGTGACTGTGGGGGGAGGGGACATTAGAGTGTAAGCTCCTCTGTACAGAGACTGATGTGACTGTGGGGGAGGGGACATTAGAGTGTAAGCTCCTCTGTATAGAGACTGATGTGACTGTGGGGGGAGGGGGACATTAGAGTGTAAGCTCCTCTGTATAGAGACTGATGTGTGGGGGGAGGGGACATTAGAGTGTAAGCTCCTCTGTATAGAGACTGATGTGACTGTGGGGGAGGGGACATTAGAGTGTAAGCTCCTCTGTACAGAGACTGATGTGACTGTGGGGGGAGGGGACATTAGAGTGTAAGCTCCTCTGTATAGAGACTGATGTGACTGTGGGGGGAGGGGACATTAGAGTGTAAGCTCCTCTGTATAGAGACTGATGTGACTGTGGGGGAGGGGACATTAGAGTGTAAGCTCCTCTGTACAGAGACTGATGTGACTGTGGGGGGGAGGGGACATTAGAGTGTAAGCTCCTCTGTATAGAGACTGATGTGACTGTGGGGGGAGGGGACATTAGAGTGTAAGCTCCTCTGTATAGAGACTGATGTGACTGTGGGGGGAGGGGACATTAGAGTGTAAGCTCCTCTGTATAGAGACTGATGTGACTGTGGGGGAGGGGACATTAGAGTGTAAGCTCCTCTGTATAGAGACTGATGTGACTGTGGGGGAGGGGACATTAGAGTGTAAGCTCCTCTGTATAGAGACTGATGTGATTGTGGGGGGGGGATATTAGAGTGTAAGCTCCTCTGGTACAGAGACTGATGCATAGCTCCCAACTGTCCCTGATTTCAGGGGACTGTCTCTGATTTGGAGCAATGTCCCTCTGTCCCTCATTCCTCCTCATTTGTCCCTGATTTTGGTCTGATCTGTATAGATGTAAATAAAATGCACTTTTATCTTTCAAAAAGGGTTTCCTAGAGCTAAACCTTTCATCCAATTTCTAAATTGCTGCATTTGTACATTTTTAAAGTCAGTATAAAGGAATATTAGTGGTAAAAAAAAGCTCTTGTGGATTTAATTAACCTTTTTTTGGTTAATTCTCCTTTAAAGGGGTGTGGCAGGGGGCGTGTCCTATGCCTACATACGTTTGCTAGTAGGTGTCCCTCATTCCCTTGGGAGGTATGCTGATGTGATTGGCTCAGTGATCTCTGTACAGCACTGCGGTATATGTCAGAGCTATATAAATGTATAATAATAATAATAGTGTGTGACTGTGGCAGGGACAGGTGGAGTCCCACTTTAATAACATTTTCCTTTGGGGGGGTTTCGCTTGATGTACCAGGATTGGCTCCAGTAGACGTGACTATTGATAGGATATTGGGGTGGAATGGCTTTGATTACTTAATGTTGGTTACTACGATCTGACTTTGGACAGTGGTGCTCTATTGGTACTGTCATTTCTGTTTTCAGCCACTAGGTGGGGTCTTTTGTGAGTGTTTATGGAACATGTATGCTTGAATGTGTTCAAATAAAACCTTTCTTATGATTAAAAGAAAAAAAAAAATTCTTTCCTCCATTCTCATTGGTTCTTCTGGTGTCTCAGCCGCTCCACCATCCTGGTGAAGTTGAACACAGCGGGGCAGAAGGAGCTCTGTTATTCACCTGGTGACCATCTCGGGGTGTTCCCATGTAACCGGGAAGAGCTGGTTCTGACACTGCTGGAGAGGGTGGAGGACCCTCCGCTGGCTAATGACACCGTCCTGGTGGAGACGATGGAGAAAGACCCCAACAACCGTGAGTAGGAGATGCCGCCACCAGACGCCTTGTGATACTTTCCTGTGGGGTAGGTGGAGGGGTAGCAGAGGTTGGGTCTTCTGAAGGGGGCCCATAGAGTTTACAAGGCCATATCTATCTCCATCTCCATCACT
This sequence comes from Aquarana catesbeiana, assembly GCF_042186555.1. Taxonomy (NCBI): domain Eukaryota; kingdom Metazoa; phylum Chordata; class Amphibia; order Anura; family Ranidae; genus Aquarana; species Aquarana catesbeiana. The sequence continues at coordinate 651,710,185 of NC_133328.1, read as the reverse complement.
GGAGCAAATTTTAAGACACATCATGTCACATGTAGAGCTCTCCTTGGGGTATAATTACTGGAGAGGAAGCCTTGGAGGAGAGCAAGCTTACAGTACAAAGTGGGGGGAGGGATGGTGGATTGGAGATGAGGGGCCAGGAGTGCAGGAGTTATAATAGGATTCAGGTGAATGTGGAGGAGGGGCTAAGTGGGTTGGGGGGGGGGGGGGGGGGCTCTGTAGAAATTATGTGAAGCAGAAGTAATAGGAGATGAGGATTGGGAGGTTGGGTTCTGAGGAGAGATAGCAGAAGTTGGAAGGTGAGGGATTAGGGTTTTGTGGGTTTGGCGGTTGGGTGTCAAGTAGGGATAATAGGAGTTGGGGAGATGTAGAAGAGGGGTTAAAAGGGTTGGGGAGTTAGGTTAGAAGGAGGGGTAATAGGTGTTGGAGGGGGTATGAGGGTTTGGGGTTTGGGTTTATAGAAAGGATATTAGAAGTTGAGGGGAGGAGTGGAAGAGCAGTTATAAAGGTTGGAGAGCTAGGTTAGGACGGGTAATGGCTAATGGGGATGGGGATGAGGATTTGGAGGTTAGGCTTTGAGGAAGGATAGGTCTTGAGGGGTGGTGTGGAGGAGGGGTTAGAAAGATTGGGGGGTGCAGAGAAGAAGCTATGAGGGTTGAGACGTTAGGTGAGGAGGAATAAAAGTTCAGGGGGTGTGTAGGAAAGGTTATCAGGGTTGGGGTTTAGGTGGGGGTACAGAGGAAAGGTTATGAAAATTGGTTTGAGGGTTCCGGAGTAGGAGAGTTAGGGAGGGATAATAGGAGTTGGGTGGGTTAGGTACAAAGGCGAGGTGGGGGGTGCTGCCAGGAGGGCTAGGGTATTAGATTTGTAGGAGGGGTAAAAATAAGTTGAAATGTGTATTGGAGAGTGATATATGGGGGTTGGGACTGTGTGGTGGAGGGGTTATGAGGGTTGGGGAATAGGCTTGGAGGAGGGGTAATAGGAACTGGGGAATTCGGAGATGAGGAATGTTTTATGAAGATTCGAGGGGCGCAGAGAGGGCACTATAATGGATTGTAGATTAGTTTGGAAGAAAGTGGTAATAGTGGTGTGGAGGAGGGGTAATCAAGGTTGGGGGTTAGGTCTGGAGGAAGGGTTAATAGTTTTTTGAGGAGGATGATATGGAGGAAAGAAGTTATGAATGTTGGGGAGTTAATAGAAGAGCAGGGGTTATGAAGTTTGGGGTGCAGAGTTGAGGCTATGAGGTTTGGGGGGGGGTGTTGGGTTTTATAGGAGGGGTAATAGGAGTTGAGTGGGTTCAGTACGGAGGAGTACCATATTCATGAAGGTTGGGGGGGGTTGCAGGTTGAGGGGGAGGTTATAATGGTTGGGGGGAGATGGGGTTATGAAAGTTGAGGGGTTGAGTTTTGAGGAAGGGTAATAGATGTTAAGTGGGTTAGGTACAGAGGAGCAGTTTAGAGGGTTGAGGAGGAGGTTATGAAGGGTGAGGGAGTTGTTGCAAATGTTGGGGTGGGAAGGTTATGAAGCTGGTGGGGGGAGGTTTTAAGGGTTAGAGGGAGGTTATGCAGGTTGAGGGAGAGGTAATAAAGGTTGGGGAGCTGGGTTCAAATGAGGGGTAATAGGAGTTGGTACAGAGGAGTAGTTGAAAGGTTTATAGGGTTGGGGAGGAGGTTATGAAAGTTGGGGGAGTGGTTACCAGTGTTTGGGAGCTTATGAAGGTGGGGGCGAGGTTTTGAGGGCTAGGGGGAGGTTATGAAGGTTGGTGGGCGGGGGACAGGGTAAGATGGAGGTTATTAAGGTTAGGAGGAGATTATGCAGGTTGAGGGAGTGGTTATCGGTGTTGGGGGGGTTATGAAGGTAGGGGCAAGGTTTTAAGGGTTAGGGGGAGGTTATGAAGGTTGGTGGGGTGGTTTTGAGAACTGGGGGGGGGTGCAGGTTGGGGGTGGTTATGAAGGTTGGGAGCTTTAGATACTGCTAATAATGGGGTGGACATGTTATCTGTAGGGCAGTTATTGGGGGAATGTGAAATCTGAAGCACTGGGGGCCCCAGCTCCTGTCTTGCACCAGGATCTGGGGTTTTAATGCACCAATCCTTTCCTTCTCTTGAATTTGTATGTCTGTTGCCAGGATTGGGATCCGGACGGAAAGTTAACTGGGTCCCGGACACTCGGATCCCCCCCTGTACGCTGCGCCAGGCCCTGACCAATTACCTGGACATCACCACACCCCCCACACCCCAGTTCCTGCAGCTGCTGAGTGCCCTGTGTGAGGACCCCACCGAGAGGCAGAGGCTGGAGACCCTGAGCCAGGTGAGAGCACTGAGCCAGGCTGGACCAATCAGGTTTCAGCATTAATTCTCTAACCTTGAATCTGACAGCTCCTTTTTTATAAAGGACTCTGGTTGCATCATTGCAGATTACCGGATATCAATCAGATTGAACCTTTCACCAGTCTAGAACCATCTAGTAAATATGATGGTTTCTGATTCAGTGAAATGTAATAGGCGTACAGACTCCCAGCAGAATCCTCACTGAGTCCAGGAACACCCCTGGAACATTTTTGGGATGGGCCATACGTGTAAAAAGATGGGAGAATCCAGAATTCCAGGCATTACTGATATTTCTTTCTTTCTGATCTCGGTGGGTTTGGTGTGCAATGTGTTGTGGAAAAATGTAACCGCGGTCACCTTCTCATCCCCGCAGGACGCCCGGCAGTACGAGGAGTGGAAGTGGTTCCGATGCCCCAATCTGGTGGAGGTTCTGGAGGAGTTCCCATCAATCTCCATCCCCAGTTCCCTCCTTCTCACACAGTTGCCTCTCCTCCAGCCGCGGTATTACTCCATCAGCTCCTCCATGGACACTTGCCCTGACCAGATCCACCTCACCGTGGCTGTAGTGTCGTACCGCACTCAGGGTGAGGGCCCCCGGGGGCCACGATTATAACATTATCTGTATGTGGACATTATATTGACTGAGTATCTGAAATTTTGCTTTATCTCCATTCTCTCCTGCAGAAAATAAAGGTCCCCTGCACTACGGGGTCTGCTCAACGTGGTTGGACCAGCTCTGCCTCAGCTCCTCTGTCCCTTGCTTTGTCCGCGGGTAAATATACCACAATTCTACAGAAATACCCCAAAGGCTCCTCCTCTAAAAGGGTGAATAGCAAAAACGAACCCAGTCCCTCACCCACTCTCATCATTTGAGATGGTTCAGGGTTCAGCTGGCAGAGGGAGTCAGAGGCTTAGACCAGGGCAATGTATGTATCATCATGGGTGGGGTATGGGCAGTCTGATCTCGTGGATTGCCCCCTTAGCTGTATATATGTGGTAAGTTAAAAAAAAAAAGGTAGAAGTTGGAGGAACTCCAATAATGTCTCCCTTTTTTACCTACCGGCCATGAATTCCTTTACCCCTTCACCTTCTCTAATGGATTGAGCCTCCAAGGGCTGGTGGGCACCATATGGGACATTTGCAAGAGAGGTTGGGAGGAGACTGGTTCTCTTCAAGGTGAACAGTCCTAATAGATCTGGGGCACACAGATGAAAACGTTGAGGGTCTGGCAGGATACCATGATGACCACTTTGGATCAAATCTAAGACTAGAACAATCTTTATTGCTGAACGAAAATAAATTGGTCTAAAAACTGTATAAAAACTGTAAAACGCATAGAATGTATCATCACCATATCTGAAAGGAGACCTGGGCCACTCGGTAGCAGACCTGGGCCACTCGGTAGCAGACCTGGGCCACTCGGTAGCAGACCTGGGCCACTCGGTAGAAGACCTGGAGGCACATACCCTGGGTGCCAGGTTCTAGCAATGCCCCTGAATAATGCATACTACTACTATTACATACATTCTATGAATGGGCTACAAGTGGTGTGACCACCAGGTATAGAGATAACGTCTCCCCCCCCCCCCCCCCCTCGGACCGCCAACAACACCAAATGATTTATAGGCTAATCAGCCTGGAGCACATGCCAGGAGACCGGTGGGGCTGTCCATGTCTAGAGATGCCACAGGTAAAAGGGTGCTGCCGCCTCTGGTCACATGTCACTTTACCCTGTATCTGTCTGTCTTTCTCCACAGAGCCCCCACTTTTCACCTCCCTGCAGATACAAAAGCCCCCTGCATTCTTGTGGGCCCCGGAACAGGAATTGCCCCCTTCAGAGGGTTCTGGCAGCAGAGACTGTATGACATTGAAAACAAAGGTGAGCAAATCTCCAACATTCCCCATTTCTTAAAGCAGAACTCCAGACAGACATGAGATAAAAATATATTAATAATTTTATCATTCAATGTATTGTGAGAACCTGAATATAACAAGGAGTCAATTTGTTGTGCTGCAATGCAAGAAGCATGCTGATAGGAGGAGAGAGCAGAGGGATGAGCTTTATCGTCTTTGTTCAGTTCACTAACCGATCTCGGGCTGGGGGAGGGACAAGACCTGTAAGTGGTTATTGAACTGCAGCAGAGAAAAATCAGGTCTCCTGCCCTGCCAGAAAGGGCTACTCTGTGTGGCAGGGCTGTGTAAATCTCAGAACTGGATGGACAGAAATACACATCCTTTGGCAGGTAGAACAGCTGCCTTATATGTATTTCATCTGTGTGTAGCTGTTTACCCGGAGTTCAGCTTGAAGCTCAGACTGTACTGTAGCTGGTGGGCTCATTGCTGAATAATGGTCAGTATGTGACCCAGCAGTAGGGGGCAGTAGAGGTACCGGGGTATTCATTACCATTGTGTGATGGGTCTGCTGAGCCGTCATTGTGGGATCCATCCTGAACGTTGGTGAGTGCGATAAGAGCGCCATCTGGTGACAGAGATGTGAAATGCGGATGTACCACCCTACTGCTCATGTTCTCCATCTACAGGCCCTGCAGCCAAAAAAATAATTCACTCTGAACCCAATCATCTAACTTTACATCCAGACTTTTAATATGGGAAGATGAGAGGCAGGAAAAAAGACAGAATGCCCCCAAATAAAAGAAATGTATATAATGTTCCCAGGGGAAAGCTTCTCTCCATTGGTGCCCCTTCTCAGCCGTTCTTCTTGCCCTCCCAGGTGTGATTCCCGGTGAAATGACGCTGGTCTTCGGCTCCCGGTGTGCAGAACTTGATCACATCTACAAGGAGGAAACCTATGATGCGCGACAGAGAGGAGCCTTCACTGAGATCTACACCGCTTTCTCCCGCCAGCCAGACTGCCCGAAGGTGAGGACCAAGTCTATGGAGATGCATAATTCTAGAGGAACCGTCCCTGGTGACTAGAAATCCACATCCCATACTGGGCAGCAGTCTGACTCTACCCCATTGTTCTTCTCCGACTGTATCAAGCTCCAGAGCATAGATGGCCTCAACCACAAAGGTCTAGAACGGTTGTCTCCAAACTGTGGCCTAGGGGCCAGATGTCCACAGTCTGGGCCCCTAAAGTCTGAAAGACAGTAAACTTGACCCTTGTTTCCATTTCCAGGCAACACCTTTTTTTTTTGTTTTGTTTTGTTAGGTTTTAGTTTTAGACTTGCCAGGAAGCAGGAAAGGGTTTGTGTCAAGAACTGAGAGGTGGAGAATTGAGAGGAAATCTCTAGTAGGTCTACAGACACAACAAAAAACCAGGCCGTGAATCAAACCGTCCTCTTCTCCTTCCAAAGCTAAAATAAATTTTGGCTGGATCCCAACTTTAACTAAGATTGATTGCTTGCTTTTATCAGGCCCTTGGGCCACTATTTCATCAACTAACCCTAATGAAGGGTTACTGAACCCCAATTCCTCTCACTGACACCAACAATTGGGCACAATTCCTCGCACTGGAACTAATAATGGGGCACAATTCCTCTCACTGACACCAACAATTGGGCATAATTCCTCGCACTGGAACTAATAATGGGGCACAATTCCTCGCACTGGCAAGAAATGATGGGGTACAATTCCTCCCACTAGTAATAATGATGGGGTACAATTCTGCCCACTAATACCAATGATGGGGTACAATACCTCCCAATGACCCGAAAGAATGGGCCCAATGACACCAACGATGGGGCACAATTCCTCTCACTGACACCAACAATTGTGTACCATGGTTGATGCCAGTGGGCCCAATTCCTACAAATGACACCAATAATAGTGCACCAATCATGGGGCACATTTCCTCGCACTGGCACCAACGATGGGGCAAAATTCCTCCCACTAATACAAATGATGGGGTACAATTCCTCCCACTGACACGAATGAATGGGCCCAGTGGCACCAACAATGGGACACAATTCCTCTCACTGCAATGTATTTTCCCACTGATGTTGGGACCTCTTCTACTGGCCCCCTAAAGTCTGGAAGACCGTAAACTGGACCCTTGTTTAGAAAGTTTGGAGACCCCTGGTCTAGAAGTTCTTTCGTCCATTTCCAGGCAACACATTTTTTTTTTTTTTAAAGGTTTTAGTTTTAGACTTGGCAGGAAGCAGGAAAGGGTTTGTGTCGAGAACTGAGAGGTGGAGAATTGAGAGGAAATCTCTAGTAGGTCTACAGACACAACAAAAACCTGACCGTGAATCGAACCGTCCTCTTCTCCTTCCAAAGCTAAAATAAATTTTGGCTGGATCCCAACTTTAACTAAGATTCACAATCTTCCCCATTTTAATATTTGGTACATGGCGGACTCAGTGAGACATGAATGTTGTGAAATGGAGAATGTGAGCAGATTACTATTATTATCATTATAATACAGCATTTATATAGCGCCAACAGGTTGTTCTTTACAACATGAGGGCAGACATTACATCAATCAGTTCCTGATACTCTCCCATCTTGTCCAGACCTATGTACAGGACATCCTGCGGACACAGCTGGCCTATCAGGTACATGATGTGCTGCGCAACAAGAACGGACATATGTACATCTGCGGGGATGTCACCATGGCCACCGACGTCCTACAGACCGTCCAGTTCATCCTGATGTCTCAGGGGGACATGAGTATCATCGAGGCTGGAGACTACATAGGGCAGCTGAGGGTAAGTAGAGTTTCACCATAGGGAGGGCCGGGGATTTGAAGAGTTCAAGGCCTTACCATAGAGGAGCTCGAAGTGTCAAGTTTCAGGCCTTCTTTGTTGAGGAGATGTGGGCATGTACAGTATTAGGATTCATCAGAATGGGAGGAGGGGGCATGTAGTGTTCCAGGCCTTACCCTAGAGGAGCTGCGATTTATGTAGACTACCCTTACAAATGCTGGTGGTATGAGGAGTTCAGGTCTCGTCATGGGGGCAGGAATCACGTAGATTTACAGGCTACACCATATGGGAGCTGGGGGTATGTAGTTTCCTGGCTCACCATAGGGAAGCTGGGGGTAAGTAGAGTTCAGGTCTCACCAAAGGAGAACTTGGGGGTATATAAATTACCAGGCCTTACCATAGAGGAGCTTGGAGTATGTAGAGTTTTAGGCCTTCTTGCTAAGGAGATGTGGGTATGCAGAGTTTCAAGTCTTACCATAGGAGAGCTGGAGGCATGTAGAGTACCTGGCCTTACCATGGAGGAGCTGGAGATAGGAAGGGTTCATGTTTGACCATTGAAATGTAGCATTCTAAGTTTCACTATAGGGAAGCTGGAGGTATGTAGAGTTTCAGGTCTCACCAAAGGAGAGCTGAGGGTATGTGAAGTACCAGGCTCTACAATGGGGGAGATGGAAATATGAAAAGTACAGGTTTGATCGTAGGTATGCAGACTTCCAGACCTCGCTATAGCAGTGCTGGAGTGTGTAGAGTTTCAGGTTTAACCATAGGAGTGATGGAAGTTGTGTTTTTATATAGATTTCCTGGGGTATGTAGAGCTTTAGGTCTCACCAGGGGTATGTAGATTTCCAGGTCTCACCCTGAACGTGCTGAGGGTGGGGAGTATGTAGATTCCTGGTATTACATTGGGGGGAATGTAGAGTTTCAGATCTCACTATAGGGGAGCCAGAGGTATGTAGATTTCCAGGTATTGCTGTAGAACTTCTGGGGGTGTGGAGGATGTAGAGTATCAGGTCTCATCATAGGAGTGCTGGGGGGTGGGGGTATGTAGAATCCTGGCATTACCCTAGGGGTATGTAGAGTTTCACATCTTACCATGGGGGAGCCAGAAGTATGTAGATTTCCAGGTATTGCTGTAGATGATCTGGTGGTAAGTGGTATGTAGAATTTCAGGTCTCGTCATAGGAGGGCTGAGGGTGGGGGTATGTAATCTTCCAGGTATCACCGTGAGGGTATGTAGAGTTTCAGGTCTCACCATAGGGAAGCTGGCAGTACTTCATGCAAAAAAAAAAGATGGGTGGGCTGGTAGATGGGTCAAGTCAGGACTAAGTATGGGATCAGATAAGAGTTGAACGAAGATCAGATGTACAATCTGGTAGATATTTGGTGCAGATAGATGGCTGAATAGATAGAGAAGTATATTTTGGGTCAGATGGGGTTGGATCTCAGGGACGGCTGATGAGTTTTCTAGAGGATCAGCTGCTAGCATCCAGTTGGGACTAGATAACAGAGGTTGGTGGGGTTGGAAAGAGAAGTAAATGAGGGGTCAGGTAGAGGTTGGCTGAAGGATACAGCTGGTGGGGTCAGATGTTGGAGGCAGATGGTGGGATCAGGAAGATGAATTAAGCTGCTAATAAGGTCAAATGGAGGATCAGATGGGAGGGGGGGAGATCAGATGGTGAAGAAACTTGGTGGGATCAGGTAGAGAAAGGATTGCAGGGAGGGCAGGTGGGATGAGGTGGGGAATGGATGGGAGGTGGGGAATGGATGGTAGAGTCGGGTAGGATTGAGGATCAGATATGGGATCATATGACAGGATGGGGTGTTTGTACTGAATTCATTTTGAACCTCTTTCCTCGCAGGACCAGAACAGATATCATGAAGACATTTTTGGCATCACACTTCGGACACATGAAGTGACCACACGTGTGCGGTGTCATTCCATGTCCATACAGGAGAAGAGGGAGACATGATAAGATGTGGCGGTCTCAGTCACATTGGGAGATGCGTCTTCTACACACGGAGGTGTGATTCTCCAACCACAAACCTTTCTGCATCCAGACTGTGCACTGACCAATCAGGCAGCAGGCACCATTAGGACTTACACTAGATGATAACCTTCTTTTTTGATTGGCTATAAGGCCTATTGCAGTATCCATTGCCTTAACATTGTGTCACCACCAACAGACCGAGTATGAAATATAATCCTGCTCTTTACGCAGATCAATCCTCGGAGAAGTGGACAGTCCCGATTCCTGGGATTAAAGGGGATCTACATGAAGAGCAATCAGCATCTGTTGAGTATTAATAAATTGGAGTTGGCCATGCGGCTCATCCGTTCACCAGCAACCAGTGCCGCCACTGAGGTGAGAGGGGTCCCGTACTTCGACATTTGTTTCTGGTGAACCATGATGCCGGCTTCACGGGGCAAAGCCATTAAATCTCAGCCATTTTCAACCCCGATGGAGCAAGCTGAGGCCATCGCTGGTCAGATACAATACAATCTATTGGGGGTGGGTCACCTCAATGTGATAATTTTCTATGCTGGAAATGGGCTAAACTCCAGCTTTTATGGCTACTATTGGGTGTGGGGTCAGGTGACCGGTATAGGGGGCGATGTTGGCGGTATATGTGGAGGACGGTGTTGGGTGTACAGAAGATCAGACTTTTCTCTGTATTTTCTCTGTTATTTGTATTTATCCAATGAATAAATATCGAAGATCATTAATCGAGGTGTCAGATCTCATTGTCTAATAAGGTGATGACAAGACTTCCTGTTTTTAGCCTACACTGAACTTGTAGCACCGCCCGGCATTGTCCGCCGGTGCTCTAATATTGAGTCACCTCCTTAATGGGTGTTCTGGTCCGAGGTGGAATTACTCAGATGGATGGGTGATGTGAAGCTACCAGCTAACTATCTCATTAGTCATTACTCCTGGGAGTGCCACCCAAGTGACAGGTATCGTCCACTGAGGGACACCAGAATTTAGAAACAGGTTATACCGCCACCTACTGGAGGTTGGGACACTGGCAGAAAAGTTGTGAGTCAGCCTCCCTATAACTATCCCCCTCCTCTACCCAGCATGCTTCATTTGTTCCGTTAGTCATTACTCCTGTGAGCTGGGAATGGCGCCTAAGTGATCAGAATCATCTGCTGAGGGACACCGGAATTCAGAAAAAGTCGGGTTTTCGGCCAGTGTCCCAACCTCCAGTAAGTGGTAGTATAGGCTGTAAGCCAGCCTCCATATATTAATCCCCTCCGGGAGTAATGACTAAGTGATATGAATCCTCCACTGAGGGACACCGGAATTCAGAAACAGTCGGGTTTTCGGCCAGTCTCCCTACCACTAGGGGGCAGAAAGTCGGATTACACTGCCACCTACTGGTGATTGAGACACTGGCAGAAAAGTTGTAAGCCAGGCTCTGTATAATAATCCCCTTCTCTACCCAGCACGTCTCACTTTTCCATAAGGCAGCACTCCGAGCTCACACCAGTAAAGACTAAGTCAGTGTTTCTCAACTCCAGTCCTCAAGGCGCCCCAACAGGTCATGTTTTCAGGCTTTCCATTATTTTGCACAGGTGATTTGATCAGTTTCCCTGCCTTAGTAATTACCACAGCCATCTCATCTGAGGGAAATCCTGAAAACATGACCTGTTGGGGCGCCTTGAGGACTGGAGTTGAGAAACACTGGACTAAGTGATGGTAATCATCCACTGAGGGACACCGGAATTCAAAAACAGTTGGGTTATACAGCCACCTACTGGAAGTGGGGACACTGGCATAAAAGTTGTAAGGCAGCCTCCTTATAACAGTCCTCTTCTTCTCTACCCAGCATGCCTCGTTTTTCCCCCATTGGTCACTACTCCTGTGAGCTGGGAGTGCCACCCAAGTGATAGGAATCGTCCACTAGGGGACACCAGAATTTAGAAACAGGTTATACCGCCACCTACTGGAGGTTGGGACACTGGCAGAAAAGTTGTGAGCCAGCCTCCGTATAACAATTCCCTCCTCTGCCCAGCATGCCTCGTGTTTTTTTTTTTTTTTCCCCAATTGGTCACTAGTCCTGTGAGCTGGGAGTGCCGTCACCTACTGGAGACTGACAGAAAAGTTGTGAGCCCGCCTCCATAGAACAATCCCCTCCTCTACCCAGCATGCCTGTTTTTTTTCCCCCATTAATCATTACTCCTGTGAACTGGGAGTGCCACCTAAGTGAAACGAATCGTCCACTAAGGGACACCGGAATTCAAAAACAGTCAGGTTATACCGCCACCTACTGGAGGTTGGGACACTGGCAGAAAAGTTGTATGCCAGCCTCAACATAACCATCCCCTCCTCTACCCAGCATGCCTCTGTTTTTCCATAAGGTGGCACTCCTAGCTCCCAGGAGTAATGACTAAGTGACGGGGATCATCCACTGAGGGACACCGGAATTCAAAAACATTTGGATTATACCACCACCGACTGGAGGTCGGGACACTGGCAGAAAAGTTGAAATCCAGCCTCCGTATAATAATCCCCCTCCTCTACCCAGCATGCCTCGTTTTTCCATTAGTCATTACTCCTGTGAGCGGCGAGGACTTATCGGAGGATATTTTATACAATGGTGACCACATAAGGGTGTGTGTGCGCCTCACAAAGGGTGACCACTGAACCACACGTGGATTGTGCCAAATATCAGCACACAGATTGGTCCGATCCGCAGTCGCACCATTCTGAGGACCCCCACTTACCATTTGTATATTGGAAGGTCCGCTGTGGATTGGGTAGAAATTCAGGCCAATCAAAAAAAATTAAATAAATAAAAATGTGTCAACATAGCCTGATCTGGCAATTGATTCGCTCAACACAAAAAAAAAAAAAAAAACGGGAACCGTGGCCCCTCCTTCACTCCCACCGCCTCAGTTTCAGTTCTGTTGTTTCAGTATCATTTTTACGGGAAAAAAATTTTAATATTGAAAAATGCTGGAAAAGTCCTTAATAAGGCAAAAGCAGCGCTTCCTAATAATATGTTGTACGCCGTTCGATGACAATCATGAAAAAACACACCAGTGAGACAACTCCGATCAAAGTGCTCGGGGCGACAGTTCATGGAAAATCGTCCGGTGTCTGGAGAATCCACCTTCACCACCCCGCGTGATTCCACCCAACCCCCCCCCAGGAATCGCACTTACCAAAAATATGTCAAAACACGCATTGGATATGTAATGTCCAGCCAATCAGATCCGAGGGATCGTCTTCCAGGATATCTCAAATAATTCACCAGGACCATCGGGACTGGTGCGCTCCGATCCACATTCATCTCATTCATGTAATCATAAGTTCCAATTGGCTCAGACATAAAGGAAAACGATCCTCCAAATGTCAGGGGGGGCTGCAGTGCTCAAAGTACGCCGTTCCCCATCTTGTGCTGTAAATCCTCCTACACACGATCAGATTTTCCAATGGGGAAATGTTCGATGACAGGCTGTTGGTGGAAAATCTGACCGTGTGTACGCTCCATCGGACAAATGTTGGATGGCAGGTTTTAAAATTTTCTGTGGACAAATGTCTGTTGTCGGATTTTCCGATCGTGTGTACACAAGTCTGTCGGACAAAAGTCCAAAGTACAAACACGCATGCTCGGAAGCAAGGATGAGCCGGAAGCGATCGGTCTTGTAAACTCGCGTTCGTAATGGAGAATTAACATTCGCGACGCGGCAAAATCTGGAAACACAGCGCACAATTCTCTTCTTCTATAATGGGATAATAATGAAGCTGCTTTGCTGGTGATACTGATGGAGTTATTGCAAACGAATTTTCAAAGGCTTTTTTTTTTTTTTTTGGGACAAGTTACCACAACACCATTATTATCCTGGAGTTTTTAAGATCAGAGATACAACTATGTTGGTGTCCCTTGTCAATTTTACATTGTATTTTATAAATGTAACTGTCTACTCCCAAACTGTCATTTGAAGTAAAACACACAGCCAAGTATTATTCTACACAATTTTTTTTTATTGTGCATTAAAAAAAAAACAAATAAAATTAGACATGATATCTGCCAATAGAACTTCACCAAAAAGTGCATTCTATGCATCCAAAAATATAACAAATCAAATCATTATTATTCAACCATAAAATAAAAGCCTCATGTGTGTGTCCTGCTTCTTAATATAGGAGGTCACCAATGCCAAGAGTTGGTGAAAGCAGGGGTCCGTCATCCGGAGATGATTCCGAAAATCATCCGGATTATTCTCCTGGAGCTCCCGCAGCAAAGGCGTATGACAGAATTGGTCACCATTAATAAATCAACCAATTTTTGGTCCAAGAACTCCTCCTCCTCCTCCTCCTGTTCCTGGACTGGACTTGGGTCAAAGCAATAACTCCGAGGCCAAAAATAAATAACACGTTATCTCCTCCAATTCTGCAACATGTCTGGTTGACGAACAGGCGTTCAGAAACGAACTGGAAAGCGTGAAATGAAAAGCGCGAATCAACACTCACCAAATTTCCACTAACACTAAATTAGCAGAAGGAGCCCAAAGGGTGGCGCTAAAGAGCTGAAAAACCACGTAGTACGTCCACTACGTTTGTTGGCCGACAATTCCTCGCCATTTGTATGAAAGACAAAATCCAGGCACACGCCCTTCGGACAAAAGTCCGAGGTTTTGTCTGCGGAAAATCCGATCGTGTGTAACGAGGCTTTAGTGTCCCTGTGTTCCATGGGTTTCAGGTCCAGCCACGAGCATCTCTCTGATTGGTGGTTCCTGTAGACAGCATCTAGACAGCATGGTCAGCACCCTCCTATAGCTTTGAGATCGTTGCTTTGGTAGACAAATATCATGACCAATCTGTAGACACCAAATACTCCTTGGGCCACAGGCACCCTGGGCAAGGAGCCTTCAGTTCCACCTGGCTGTTGATTGACAGCATACAGGAGTGGGCAGATCCAGAGCAGCCATTCAGTCCAGATCTGTGCCTTTTGCTTGCACCAAAACGCTCCCTGCCCAGGGTGCCTGGGGCCCAAGGAGAATTTGGTGTCTAGAGATTGGTAATGATATTTGTCTACCAAAGCAACGATCTCACAGCTATAGGAGGCTGCTGGCTGGATGCTGTCTACAGGAACCATCGATCAGAGAGAAGCACATGGCTGGGCCTGAAACCCATGGATCAGAGAGATACTATCCGCACAAGATGGTGGAACGGCGTACTTTGAGCACTGCAGCCCCCCCCTGACATTTGGACAACCAAAAGGTCCACTATGAGGATTATTTTCCTTTATGTCTGAGCCCATTGGAACTTCGTATGATTACATGAATGAGATGAATGTGGATTGGAGCGCACCACTCCATGGTCCTGGTGAATTGTTTGAGATATCCTGGAAGATGATCCCTTGATATTATTGGCTGGGCATTACATATCCGTTGCGTGTTTTGACATATTTTTGGTGCCATTCCTAGAGGGGGGGGGGGGTGTGTGGAATCACGCAAGGCGGTGAAGGTGGATTCTCCAGACACCGGACGATTTTCCATGAACTGTCGCCCCGAGCACTTTGATCGGAGTTGTCTCACTGGTGTGTTTTTTCATGATTGTCATCGAACGGCGTACAACATATGTTTAGGAAGCGCTGCTTTTGCCTTATTAAGGACTTTTCCAGAATGGACTTTATGGATTATAACGTTTTGTTTTAAAATAGTGGCTGCTGGTTTCACCAACTTTTAACATAATTAACCCCAATTTAGATTGAAGCGCCGGATATGTGACCCTGTTAACTTTACTTTGATTGAAAAAAATGCTGGTAGAAGGTTCTGGTTACAAATTTGGTACCACGGATAATGGTGGACACCCCCAGAAAAGGTCTGGGAAGTTGCGGACACAGAAGGTGAGAGAGGTCGCTTTCCTTGCCCCGCCCTCCTCCGTTTTTTTATTCCAAGCCTATAAATGTAGGTTCTATGGACACAGTTATTGTTTGCAGGTGCCGCCCTCTAGGATAAATTCCTCCCCCGAGGAGGCTGCACATCCTTTTTTTTTTATAATGCTGTCAGGGGAGGGTGGAAGCTGTACCCCGGGTAGGAGTGGTTTTGCGTTAATATGAGCAGATTTATAAAAATTCTAAAATGTGGAGTTAAAGATCGAGACGCAGATGTGTGCACACAGCAAATCTCAGCGAATACAAATCTTCATTCTGGGGTTCCGACCTGTGAAAATTCCAGCTGCATTTTTTTTTTTTTTAACCACAACAAGCTTTATTGGTGCTAGACCAGGACGTGTCCCTCCGCACCAGACCCTGACGCATTTTGCCTTAGTCTATAAGTCCATATTGTGGGTGAAACAGTTCAGGGGTGGACACGTCTGAGTGACCTGGTCTAGTACTAACAAAGCTTGTTGCAGTTAAAAAATAAGTAAAAAAAAGAAATGAAAAATAAATAGAAAACCACCGTGCAGATGGAATTTTCAGGAGGTAGATCCCAGAAGGGCGAGAACCTATGATGTGCTGATAGCCAGCCCCACCAACAATATGAAGGCAACAGAAAACATGTATGAGGAAAAAAAAAAAAGAAACAGAGGCAGTTCTTCTGTACAAGTATGTAAACATTTATTTCAGTCACAGCCCGCCCCCGCGGTGCCCCACCACACACGGCTCGGTGTGCTGTAAAACGCTGCCCCCGCCTGGGATCTGGTCACATAGCTTGGCACTAATATCGGAGGGGGGAGTGCCAGAGCTGAACCCCCAGATTATGGTGTACAGTCTGTTGGATATGGGCCCCCAGGCTGGGGCAGGCAGGGCATGCTGGGAGGGAGCCAGGAATCTCAGAGCACCAGATGTGTAACACTTACACCGTTAGTTGTATTTACTAAGCAAAGGACCCCCCCCCCCCAGGCAGGAAGTGCGCTTGTTGTCCGGATGGGTCTTTGGCCTGTGAATTCTGCTCTCTGTCACCTCACAGAGGCTCCAGCCTCTGAAATAAAACCAAATGGCTCCACCCAGGAGGTCCCAGATGATGAAGGGTCCATACTGCCAGCGGATTACATTCCCGGCAATCAAGTCTCCCCCCAATCACAGTGCAGGCTCAATTCACAAAGCCTTAACGATCATTACCATGGCGATCTATTGGCAGCAGTGAGCGTTGTGTTATAGCTTAGTAAATCAAAGCTCCTGATTGTAGGGAGAGCAGTTTTCCTTTGCACCGCTTCCTCCCTAAATGCTGAACCATTTACTAGAGGGGGGGGGGGGGCTCCCGTCATCCTCTGTACTGCAAACCCTCCATCATACTCTATCCAGCCTCCTCCTTACATCTGCACCTCCCAACCGTCTTCGCTGCAGCCTGCAGAGCACCCCCATCCTCCCATCTGAACCCCTTATGCTCCGTACAGCCTCATCTTACCATCTGTACTTTGCACAATGTACCCCCCCCCACTGCCAGCCTCCTCATCCTATCTGAACACTACACCATGTACCCAGCCACCCAGCACTGCCGCTCTCCGCCCCATCCTCCCATCTGAACTCTGCACCATGTACCCAGCCGCTCTCCGCCCCATCCTTCCATCTGAACTCTGCACCATGTACCCAGCCGCTCTCCGCCCCATCCTCCCATCTGAACTCTGCACCATGTACCCAGCCGCCCACCGCTGCCGCTCTCTGCCCCATCCTCCCATATGAACTCTGCCCCATGTACCCTGCCACCCACTGCTGCTGCTCTCCGCCCCATCCTCCCATCTGAACTCTGCCCCATGTACCCTGCTGCTCTCTGCCCGATCCTCCCATCTGAACTCTGCACCATGTACCCAGCCGCCCACCGCTGCCACTCTCTGCCCCATCCTCCCATCGGAACTCTGCCCCATGTACCCTGCCGCCCACCGCTGCTGCTCTCTGCCCCATCCTCCCATCTGAATTCTGCCCCATGTACCCAGCCGCCCACCGTTGCCGCTCTCTGCCCAATCCTCCCATCTGAACTCTGCACCATGTACCCAGCCGCCCCACCGCTGCCGCTCTCTGCCCCATTTTCCCATCTGACCTCTGCACCATGTATCCAGACGCCCACCGCTGCGGCTCTCTGCCCCATCCTCTCATCTGAACTCTGCACCATGTACCCCAACCGCTGCCGCTCTCTGCCCCATCCTCCATCTGAACTCTGCCCCATGTACCCAGCCACCCACCGCTGCCGCTCTCTGCCCGATCCTCCCATCTGAACTCTGCACCATGTACCCAGCTGCCACCGCTGCCGCTCTCCGCCCCATCCTCCCATCTGAACTCTGCCCCATATACCCAGCCGCCCACCGCTGCCGCTCTCTGCCCCATCCTCCCATCTGAACTCTGCACCATGTACCCTGCCGCCCACCGCTGCCACTCTCTGCCCAATCCTCCCATCTGAACTCTGCACCATGTACCCAGCCGCCCACCGCTGCCCGCTCTCTGCCCCATTTTCCCATCTGACCTCTGCACCATGTATCCAGACGCCCACCGCTGCGGCTCTCTGCCCCATCCTCTCATCTGAACTCTGCACCATGTACCCAACCGCTGCCGCTCTCTGCCCCATCCTCCATCTGAACTCTGCCCCATGTACCCAGCCACCCACCGCTGCCGCTCTCTGCCCGATCCTCCCATCTGAACTCTGCACCATGTACCAGCTGCCCACCGCTGCCGCTCTCCGCCCCATCCTCCCATCTGAACTCTGCCCCATATACCCAGCCGCCCACCGCTGCCGCTCTCTGCCCCATCCTCCCATCTGAACTCTGCACCATGTACCCTGCCGCCCACCGCTGCCACTCTCTGCCCGATCCTCCCATCTGAACTTTGTCCCATGTACCCAGCTGCCCACCTCTGTCGTGCTTTGACCCATCCTCCCATCTGAACTCTGCACCATGTACCCAGCCGCCCACCGCTGCCGCGCTTTGCCCATCCTCCCATCTGAACTCTGCACCATGTACCCAGCCGCCCACCGCTGCCGCTCTCTGCCCCATCCTCCCATCTGAACTCTGCACCATGTACTCCACCCCACTGCCATCTGTAAAAATTTTCCGGCTGATGCCCCATGTAGGTTCTTGGCTGGAAATGAGCAGAATCCACAGGACAGATGTAGTGACTATAAAACTGGGATCACATCCAGCGATAAGGGAATTGCAGCCTGCAGGAGGTGCTGTGATGCTCCCTAGAGGCAACCGTATGAGCAGCACATGAAAATGGGTGAAGCAGTGGCGTCCTCCGATCCGCTCCTCATGTCCACAAGGCACTTTGGAAGCACAAATCCCCCTCTGTGTACAGCCAACGCCCTCCACTTCTCCGGATCCCGCCATCGATTGTAGCGCGGTCTGCGATGAAGTAATTATTACAGATATGGGTGGAGGTTCCGGCCAAGCAGAGGGTGGAGTGCCGGCAACGCAGAGCTTGGAGGGCGGGAACACCGATATGAAAGCAGCTGGAAACCCTCAGCAGGCAACACAGTCTTTGGGGGGGTCCAATACGGGGGTCACACGGGGCAATATGGACCCCCCCACTGAGGGCAGCGAAATTCTGAATGAGGGCAGCAGATCAATATTAACACTGGAAATAATAAATATCTCTATATCTTCCTTTACAATTAGCTTATCCAAAATTCAGCGACATAAAACGTAGTCTCTCTGTAGAAGCGGCACGGGGTCTGGCCATGCACCGACGTCTGATATAAAAATAATAATAATAATACATGTAGGGACCAGACCGGGCCGACTCTCCGCAGAGAGCAGCCCAACACCCAGCACAGTTCTGGTGGCCATCAGGAGCAGCACCATGTCCCATATATATGAAGAACATCTTTGATCGATCAGTAAGGGACCTGCAAGGAACAATGGGAAGACATGAGGACATGGACGGACTACGACCCAATCCCATCACAGACAAGGAGAATACCATCCCATCATGATACAGAGCAATCTAATACCATCCAATCACACAACACAGACACATCCTGAATATCATATTATCTGTCTACTCCTGAGCTTGACCAAGCCATGGAAAGTGATGTTTGGCTGAGCCACGAAGAGCAAAGCCTGGCTACTCTTGAGTTCAGCCAAACCAGTGAGAGTGACTGCACCTACTCTTGAGTTTGGCCAAGGAGTATTGTCCGGAGTTTGGCGAGGCCAAGGAGTGATGTCTGGCTAATCCCCAGTTTGGCGAGGCCAAGGAGTGACGTCTGGCTAATCCCCAGTTTGGCAAGGCCAAGGAGTGATGTCTGGCTAATCCCAAGATGATCGAGGAGTGATGTCTAGCCAATCCCAAGTTTGGCGAGGCCAAGGAGCGACGTCTGGCCAATCCCAACTTTGGCGAGGCCAAGGAGTGACGTCTGGCCAATCCCAAGTTTGGCGAGGCCAAGGAGCGACGTCTGGCCAATCCCAAGTTTGGCGAGGCCAAGGAGCGACGTCTGGCCAATCCCAAGTTTGGCGAGGCCAAGGAGTGACGTCTGGCCAATCCCAAGTTTGGTGAGGCCAAGGAGCGACGTCTGGCCAATCCCAAATTTGGCGAGGCCAAGGAGTGACGTCTGGCTAATCCCAAGATGATTGAGGAGTGATGTCTAGCCAATCCCAAGTTTGGCGAGGCCAAGGAGCGACGTCTGGCCAATCCCAACTTTGGCGAGGCCAAGGAGCGACGTCTGGCCAATCCCAAGTTTGGCGAGGCCAAGGGAGTGACGTCTGGCCAATCCCAAGTTTGGCGAGGCCAAGGAGCGACGTCTGGCCAATCCCAAGTTTGGCGAGGCCAAGGAGTGACGTCTGGCTAATCCCAGTTTGGCGAGGCCAAGGAGTGACGTCTGGCTAATCCCAAATTTGGTGAGGCCAAGGAGTGACGTCTGGCTAATCCCAAGTTTGTCAAGGCCAAGTTTGGCGAGGCCAACTAGTGATGTCTGGCTAATCCCAAATTTGTCAAGGCCAAGGAGTGACGTCAGGCTAATCCCAAATTTTGGCGAGGCCAAGGAGTGACGTATGGCTAGTCCAAGTTTGGCAAGGCCAACTAGTGATGTCTGGCTAATCCCAAGTTTGGCAAGGCCAACTAGTGACGTCTGGCTAATCCAGAGTTTGGCGAGGCCAAGGAGTGATGTCTGGCTAATCCCAAGATTGGCGAGCCAAGCAGTGATGTCTGGCTAATCCCAAGATTGGCGAGGCCAAGGAGTGATGTCTGGCTAATCCCAAGT
>NC_133328.1:651668664-651684551 GCF_042186555.1 Aquarana catesbeiana | reverse complement strand
GAATAAAAACACAGAGTGGGGTCCCTCACCCCCCAATCCATACCAGGCCAATCCGGAACCCCCTTACCAACATGTTTTTATAAATGGCGTTCGGTCCCCGCCAGAATCCGTATCAAACCCTTATCATCTGAGCATTTAGCCTGGCAGGTCAACCAGTACACATTCCATAAATACCGCATGTGAGATGCTTTGGTGGATGGAGTCCATTGTCAGCAAAAATTATTTTATTTTTATGCAAATCATTGACAAAAAAAGTTACAACTTTGGAGGGGGAGGGGGGGGGGCGCAGGCAATTTGCACCATCTTACATGGTACACCCTACATACAGCATGCAGATATAACCTGTCCAAAAAGTGGAATTGAAATTACTTGTTGGGTTATTTCAACTCAATCCTCCCTTTTGATCTCCCGTCTGATCAATGTTTATAAACAATGTTACTTTGTATCTCTCTATCTCCCGTCTGATCAATGTTTATAAACAATGTTACTTTGTATCTCTCTATCTCCTGTCTGATCAATGTTTATAAACAATGTTACTTTGTATCTCTCCATCTCCTGTCTGATCAATGTTTGTAAACAATGTTACTTTGTATCTCTCTATCTCCCGTCTGATCAATGTTTATAAACAATGTTACTTTGTATCTCTCTATCTCCGGTCTGATCAATGTTTATAAACAATGTTACTTTGTATATAAAATATTGTATTCCGCACTTAGGTATAGGCTGGGCTGCTGCCTCCCCTGGGGGGGGGCTTCAGTTGAAGCTCCCATATTAAAAGGTTGTATAGATGTAGGGGTGGGTGGCGCTGCCCGTCACCTGAAGAGTGATCCTCCTACAGTGAGTCACTCCTCCCAGGTGAATATGCAAACGGGTGATAATCACTCCCGTCACCTGAAGGGTGATCCTCCAAATAGGTCACTCTTCTCAGATGAATGGTGAGTGATTTCCCCAATATATGAGGTAGATGTCATAGAGGGTGTTCTCACCCTGTGACTTGTATCAAAAAGTGTATTAATAATGGGATATTAATTGTGCTGGTTACAACCATGTGTTCCAATATCAAAGTAAAATGTAATAATAATCTCATCAAATCAACAAAAGCAAATCAAAGTTCATCCTGAGGAATTCATCCCAAACAATATATAGTAAATGTGCAAAAAAAAAGATACAAAATTATTTATTAATCGTAAAAATAAATGAAGTTAAAGTCCAGTGGAAAATAATGAATAAAAAATCGATTATAAAGTTCGATCTTTAGTAGTGCAAAACCCGGAAGGCTCAGCAGACCAGGAAGTGGTGCCACTTTTTGGACTTTTACTTCATTTTATTTATTTATTTTTTTACGATTTAATAATAATTTTCTATCATATATTTTTTATCGTATATTATTTTGCACATTTACTATATATTGTTTGGGATGAATTATCTAGGATGAACTTTGATTTGACATTTTACTTTACTTTAAGGAGGATCACCCTTCAGGTGACGGGAGTGAGTATCCCCCATTTGCTTGCATATTCACCTGGGAGGAGTGACTCACTGTAGAGGATCACTCTTCAGGTGACGGGCAGCGTCACCCACCCCTACATCTATACAGTGTTACTTTGTATCTCTCCCTTCTGATCAATGTTTATAAACAATGTTACTTTGTATCTATCCTGAACAATGTTTGTAACACGCTATCACAGGTGCTGTTAATTTGACATTTTTTGGTGGGGAAGTGGGGGCAGCAGTGTGGGGTGGGGAGGGTGGGGGGCAGTTGATAGCACGTCCTGTTACCTCCCTAACAAGTCCTGAAAATAGGTGTTGATAAGGATAAGTTCAGACCCAGCACCCTGCCTGCCCATTTCAGCTCACTGGCTGGTTTTCCTTGACCACGGCTGCACATATATCACTTCCACCAGAAGAATGGCTTTGCCTGTATGGTGCTGTCTGACTTCTTTGAACTTGTGTAAGTAGAGTTTGGATATTTTATTCCCAGCATGCTCCTCTCCCTGCATGGTATATGATCTAAGCAAGGGTGGAGGATCCCTGCATGGTGTAGGATCTGAGCAAGGATGGAGGATCCCTGCATGGTATAGGATCTGAGGAGGGTGGAGGAGCCCTGCATGGTGTAGGATCTGAGGAGGGTGGAGGATCCCTGCATGGTATAGGATCTGAGGGGGGTGGAGGAGCCCTGCATGGTATAGGATCTGAGGGGGGTGGAGGAGCCCTGCATGGTGTAGGATCTGAGGAGGGTGGAGGAGCTCTGCTTGGTGTAGGATCTGAGGAGGGTGGAGGAGCCCTGCTTGGTGTAGGATCTGAGGAGGGTGGAGGAGCCCTGCATGGTACAGGATCTGAGGAGGGTGGAGGAGCCCTGCTTGGTATAGGATCTGAGGAGAGTGGAGGAGCCCTACATGGTGTAGGATCTGAGGAGGGTGGAGGAGCCCTGCTTGGTGTAGGATCTGAGGAGGGTGGAGGAGCCCTGCTTGGTGTAGGATCTGAGGAGGGTGGAGGAGCCCTGCTTGGTGTAGGATCTGAGGAGGGTGGAGGAGCCCTGCTTGGTGTAGGATCTGAGGAGGGTGGAGGAGCCCTGCTTGGTGTAGAATCTGAGGAGGGTGGAGGATCCCTGCATGGTGTAGGATCTGAGCAGGGTGGAGGAGCCCTGCATGGTGTAGTATCTGAGGAGGGTGGAGGAGCCCTGCTTGGTGTAGGATCTGAGGAGGGTGGAGGAGCCCTGCATGGTGTAGGATCTGAGGAGGGTGGAGGAGCCCTGCATGGTATAGGATCTGAGGAGGGTGGAGGAGCCCTGCATGGTGTAGGATCTGAGGAGGGTGGAGGAGCCCTGCATGGTATAGGATCTGAGGAGGGTGGAGGAGCCCTGCTTGGTGTAGGATCTGAGGAGGGTGGAGGAGCCCTGCATGGTGTAGGATCTGAGGAAGGTGGAGGAGCCCTGCATGGTGTAGGATCTGAGGAGGGTGGAGGAGCCCTGCATGGTGTAGGATCTGAGGAGGGTGGAGGAGCCCTGCATGGTGTAGGATCTGAGGAGGGTGGAGGAGCCCTGCATGGTGTAGGATCTGAGGAGGGTGGAGGAGCCCTGCATGGTGTAGGATCTGAGGAGGGTGGAGGAGCCCTGCATGGTGTAGGATCTGAGGAGGGTGGAGGAGCCCTGCATGGTGTAGGATCTGAGGAGGGTGGAGGAGCCCTGCATGGTGTAGGATCTGAGGAGGGTGGAGGAGCCCTGCATGGTGTAGGATCTGAGGAGGGTGGAGGAGCCCTGCATGGTGTAGGATCTGAGGAGGGTGGAGGAGCCCTGCATGGTGTAGGATCTGAGGAGGGTGGAGGAGCCCTGCATGGTGTAGGATCTGAGGAGGGTGGAGGAGCCCTGCATGGTGTAGGATCTGAGGAGGGTGGAGGAGCCCTGCATGGTGTAGGATCTGAGGAGGGTGGAGGAGCCCTGCATGGTGTAGGATCTGAGGAGGGTGGAGGAGCCCTGCATGGTGTAGGATCTGAGGAGGGTGGGGGCAGGTTGGATGGGATGGAAAGTGAATTTATAAGTCTTCTCTCTTTTGCAGCCAGTTCCTGTTTGTTGTCACTTTCACCACCTTCCTCTTCCACTGCGTGGAATACGATGTTCTCTTCGCCAATAAACCCGTCAATCACACGCACTCGGGGACCAGTCCTGAGCGCAACAAGGTGACCCTGACAGATGCCATTCTGTCTGCTCAGCAGTGTGCCCTTCAGTAAGTCCCAGGCATGGGGGGGGGGGGAGGGAGGAGGGTTAGTGCTGAGGGACACTCCCGCCTTCATTGGGGAATGTGTAGCTTAAAGTATGGACCATTGGATTGTGATCATAGTTGTACATGGTCAGGTCCAGCCATATTTGAAGTTGTATAATACAAAAGCCCTGATGAAGTGTCCAAATCCCTGAAACGTGTTGGTTTTCTATCAATTTATATAATAAAATATAATTTTGGACTCGTTCACTATTGGTGTGGTGCCCTCACTACTTCCTAGATAGCTGACCTTCCCTTGGAGACCTTCCCTTGGAGACCTTCCCTTGGAGACCTTCCCTTGGAGACCTTCCCTTGGAGATGCTCTCATATAAGTGAGCAGCAAGTCAGGTTAATGAATGAGATGGATGTTCTCTGGTTATAAATAATAGAAGACTCCGCCCCCCACCCCCCGCCCCCGTTTTCTCATGTACATCTGTGTGCCCCTCTGATGACCCTCGTTCTGCGTTCTCTGTGCAGGATTCAGTCCAGTGGTTGGATCATCTTCCTGCTGGTCATGGCCGCCATCTTCTGGCTCTATCGTCTCATCAAGATGTTCTGTAACCTGCTGAGTTACTGGGAGATCCGCAAGTTCTACATCCGAGCCTTGAAGATTCCCTCGGTGAGTGGAGGGCGGAGCGCGGTGTCGTTTATACCAGTGCCCATCATTGGTGTCAGTGAGAAGAATAGTGCCCCATCATTGGTATATTGGTATAAGTGGGGGGAATAGTGCCCCATCATTGGTGTCGGTGGGAGGAATAGTGCCCCATCATTGGTGTCAGTGGGAGGAATAGTGCCCCATCATTGGTATCGATGGGAGGAATAGTGTCCCATCATTGGTATCAGTGGGAGGAATAGTGCCCCATCATTGGTGTCGGTGGGAGGAATAGTGCCCCATCATTGGTGTCAGTGGGAGGAATAGTGCCCCATCATTGGTGTCGGTGGGAGGAATAGTGCCCCATCATTGGTATCGATGGGAGGAATAGTGTCCCATCATTGGTGTCAGTGGGAGGAATAGTGCCCCATCATTGGTGTCGGTGGGAGGAATAGTGCCCCATCATTGGTGTCGATGGGAGGAATAGTGCCCCATCATTGATGTCGGTGTGGGGAATAGTGCCCCATCATTGGTGTCGGTGGGAGGAATATTGCCCCATCATTGATGTCGGTGGGGGGAATAGTGCCCCATCATTGGTGTCGGTGGGAGGAATAGTGCCCCATCATTGGTGTCAGTGGGAGGAATAGTGCCCCATCATTGGTGTCAGTGGGAGGAATAGTGCCCCATCATTGGTGTCAGTGGGAGGAATAGTGCCCCATCGTTGGTGTCTGTGGGAGGAATAGTGCCCCATCATTGATGTCGGTGTGGGGAATAGTGCCCCATCATTGGTATCAGTGGGAGGAATAGTGCCCCATCATTGATGTCGGTGGGGGGAATAGTGCCCCATCATTGGTGTCGGTGGGAGGAATAGTGCCCCATCATTGGTGTCAGTGGGAGGAATAGTGCCCCATCATTGGTGTCAGTGGGAGGAATAGTGCCCCATCGTTGGTGTCAGTGGGAGGAATAGTGCCCCATCGTTGGTGTCAGTGGGAGGAATAGTGCCCCATCGTTGGTGTCAGTGGGAGGAATAGTGCCCCATCGTTGGTGTCAGTGGGAGGAATAGTGTCCCATCGTTGGTATCAGTGGGAGGAATAGTGTCCCATCGTTGGTATCAGTGGGAGGAATAGTGCCCCATCGTTGGTATCAGTGGGAGGAATAGTGCCCCATCATTGGTGTCAGTGGGAGGAATAGTGCCCCATCATTGGTGTCAGTGGGAGGAATAGTGCCCTATCATTGGTGTCACTAGGAGGAATAGTGCCCCATCATTGGTATCGGTGGGATAAATGGTGCCCCATTGTTGGTGTCAGTGGGAGGAATAGTGCCCCATCATTGGTGTCACTAGGAGGAATAGTGCCCTATCATTGGTGTCACTAGGAGGAATAGTGCCCCATCATTGGTATCGGTGGGATAAATGGTGCCCCATTGTTGGTGTCAGTGGGAGGGATAGTGCCCCATTGTTGGTGTCAGTGGGAGGGATAGGGGCCCATCATTAGTGTCAGTGAGAGGGATAGTGCCCCATTGTTGGTGTCAGTGGGAGGGATAGTGCCCCATTGTTGGTGTCAGTGGGAGGGATAGTGCCCCATCGTTGGTGTCAGTGGGAGGGATAGTGCCCCATCATTAGTGTCAGTGAGAGGGATAGTGCCCCATTGTTGGTATCAGTGGGAGGAATAGTGCCCCATTGTTGGTATCAGTGGGAGGAATAGTGCCCCATCATTAGTGTCAGTGGGAGGGATAGTGCCCCATTGTTGGTATCAGTGGGAGGAATAGTGCCCCATCATTAGTGTCAGTGAGAGGGATAGTGCCCCATTGTTGGTATCAGTGGGAGGATTCTGCAAAGGCCAGATAAAGAAAAGCAGAGGGCTGCAATTGGTTGACCACTACTCTAATTCTCCCACCTACAGGACGAGCTGTGTAACTACACCTGGCAGGAGGTCCAGGGCCGCCTCATCTCCCTGCAGCGGGAACACCCCATGTGTGTACACAAGAAGGAACTGACCGAGCTGGACATCTATCACCGGATCCTACGCTTCAAGAACTACATGGTGGCCATGGTGAACAAAAGTCTCCTGCCTGTCCGGTTCCGGGTGCCGCTGGCAGGGGAGGTGACCTTCCTCAGTCAGGGTCTGAAGTACAACTTGGAGCTCCTGTTCTTCTGGGGTCCCGGCTCGCTCTTCCAGAACAAGTGGAACCTCCAACCCAAATTCAAACGTCAGGGCCAGAGGCTGGAACTGGCGCAGGAGCTGAGCCGTACCATCATCCTGCTGGGATTGGCCAATCTGCTCCTGTGCCCGTTTATCCTGGTCTGGCAGATCCTCTACGCCTTCTTTAGCTACACTGAGGTCATTAAAAGGGAACCGGGCAGCCTAGGTGCCCGACGCTGGTCGTTGTATGGCCGCCTCTACCTGCGTCACTTTAACGAGCTGACCCACGAGCTCCAGGCACGGCTAAGCCGCGGTTACAAACCGGCCACAAAGTATATGAACTCCTTCGCCTCCCCCCTGCTGGCCATCGGTGCCAAGAACATGGCCTTCTTCGCGGGCTCCATCCTGGCTGTCCTCATAGCTCTGACAGTTTATGACGAGGATGTCCTGACTGTCCAACATATCCTGACCGCCATCACTGTACTCGGCGTGTTGGTCACCATTGCCAGGTGAGGAATGGCGGGGAAGGCCACTAGGGGTGGGGGATGGTGGGGAAGGCCACTAGGGGTGAAGAATGGTGGGGAAGGCCACTAGGGGTGGGGGATGGTGGGAAAGGTCACTGGGGGTGGGGGATGACGGGGAAGGCCACTAGGGGTGAAGAATGGTGGGGAAGGCCACTAGGGGTGAAGAATGGTGGGGAAGGCCACTAGGGGTGGGGGATGGCGGGAAAGGTCACTGGGGGTGGGGGATGACGGGGAAGGCCACTAGGGGTGAAGAATGGTGGGGAAGGCCACTAGGGGTGAAGAATGGTGGGGAAGGCCACTAGGGGTGGGGGATGGCGGGAAAGGTCACTGGGGGTGGGGGATGACGGGGAAGGCCACTAGGGGTGAAGAATGGTGGGGAAGGCCACTAGGGGTGGGGGATGGCGGGAAAGGTCACTGGGGGTGGGGGATGACGGGGAAGGCCACTAGGGGTGAAGAATGGTGGGGAAGGCCACTAGGGGTGGGGGATGGCGGGAAAGGTCACTGGGTGTGGGGGATGGCAGGGAAGGCCCCTAGGGGTGAGGAATGGCGGGGAAGGCCCCTGGGGGTGAGGAATGGCGGGGAAGGCCCCTGGGGGTGAGGAATGGCGGGGAAGGCCCCTGGGGGTGAGGAATGGCGGGGAAGGCCCCTAGGGGTGAGGAATGGCGGGGAAGGCCCCTAGAGGTGAGGAATGGCGGGGAAGGCCCCTGGGGGTGAGGAATGGCGGGGAAGGCCCCTGGGGGTGAGGAATGGCGGGGAAGGCCCCTGGGGGTGAGGAATGGCGGGGAAGGCCCCTAGGGGTGAGGAATGGCTGGGAAGGCCCCTGGGGGTGAGGAATGGCTGGGAAGGCCACTAGGGGTGAGGAATGGCTGGGAAGGCCACTGGGGTGTGAGTTGGTGGGGAAGGCCACTAGGGGTGAGGGATGGCGGGGAAGACCACTGGGGGTGAGGAATAGCGGGGAAGGCCACTGGGGGTGAGGAATAGCGGGGAAGGCCACTGGGGGTGAGGAATAGCGGGGAAGGCCACTGGGGGTGGGGGATGGCGGGGAAGGCCACTGGGGGTGGGGGATGGCGGGGAAGGCCACTGGGGGTGGGGGATGGCGGGGAAGACCACTGGGGGTGAGGAATAGCGGGGAAGGCCACTGGGGGTGGGGGATGGCGGGGAAGGCCACTGGGGGTGAGGAATGGCGGGGAAGGCCACTGGGGGTGGGGGATGGCGGGGAAGGCCACTAGGGGTGGGGAAGGCCACTGGGGGTGGGGGATGGTGGAGAAGGCCACTAGGGGTAAAGAATGGTGGGGAAGGCCACTGGGGATGGGGGATGGTGGGGAAGGCCACTGGGGGTGAAGAATGGTGGGGAAGGCCACTAGGGGTGAAGAATGGTGGGGAAGGCCACTGGGGATGGGGGATGGTGGGGAAGGCCACTGGGGGTGGGGGATGGTGGGGAAGGCCACTAGGGGTGAAGAATGGTGGGGAAGGCCACTAGGGGTGAAGAATGGTGGGGAAGGCCACTAGGGGTGAAGAATGGTGGGGAAGGCCACTAGGGGTGAGGAATGGCGGGGAAGGCCACTGGGGGTGGGGGATGGCGGGAAAGGTCACTAGGGGTGAAGAATGGTGGGGAAGGCCACTAGGGGTGAAGAATGGTGGGGAAGGCCACTAGGGGTGAGGAATGGCGGGGAAGGCCACTGGGGGGTGAGTTGGCGGGGAAGGCCACTAGGGGTGAAGAATGGTGGGGAAGGCCACTAGGGGTGAAGAATGGTGGGGAAGGCCACTAGGGGTGAGGAATGGCGGGGAAGGCCACTGGGGGGTGAGTTGGCGGGGAAGGCCACTAGGGGTGAAGAATGGTGGGGAAGGCCACTAGGGGTGTTGCCATTGGGTGAGGGTTGGTATGCTGAGTTGTTCTCATACACCCCTCCCCCCACAGGTCTTTCATCCCAGATGAGCACATGGTGTGGTGCCCAGAGCAGCTGCTGCAATGTGTCTTGGCTCATATCCACTACATGCCCGACCACTGGCAGGGACACGCCCACAAGTCAGAGACCCGCGATGAACTGGCGCAGCTTTTCCAGTACAAGGCGGTAAGACTAATGAATGACCTTTTTTATACCTCTGTAGTAAAGTGTTTTCTGGGGGGGCAAAGGGTGGATTGGTGGACCTGTAGGGGGCGGTGTGGAGTTGCAATCTTCCTCCGGAAAGAGGGGAGGCGGCTTCCAACATTCCACATCACTACATATAGAATTAGATTGGGGTTAGAGGCAGAGAATCAACAACACTAAACAAAGATATAATCCAATGATGGTGAAATGGTGAAGTCCGACCTAAACCAGAAAGTTTCGGTGACAATTGTGACCTGGCGGGTCGTTGAAGGTATAACATCAAATAGTCAGTCAGTGTGGAGCGATCAGATGGTAGTATGTGGGGTGTATGACCCGTGTCATTAGATGGTAGTATGTGGGGTGTATGACCCGTGTCATTAGATCAGATGGTAGTATGTGGAGTGTATGACCCGTGTCATTAGATGGTAGTATGTGGGGTGTATGACCCGTGTCATTAGATCAGATGGTAGTATGTGGGGTGTATAACCCGTGTCATTGGGTCAGATGGTGGTTAGGGATGAGCTTCGAGTTCGAGTCGAACTCATGTTCTACTCGAACATTGGCTGTTCGCAAGTTCGCCGAACAGCGAACAATTTGGGGTGTTCGCGGCAAATTCGAATGCCGCGGAACACCCTTTAAAAGTCTATGGGAGAAATCAAAAGTGCTAATTTTAAAGGCTTATATGCAAGTTATTGTCATAAAAAGTGTTTGGGGACCCGGGTCCTGCCCCAGGGGACATGGATCAATGCAAAAAAAAGTTTTAAAAACGGACGTTTTTTCAGGAGCAGTGATTTTATTAATGCTTAAAGTCAAACAATAAAAGTGTAATATCCCTTTAAATTTCGTACCTGGGGGGTGTCTATAGTATGCCTGTAAAGGGGCGCATGTTTCCTGTGTTTAGAACAGTCTGACAGCAAAATGACATTTGGAAGGAAAAAACTCATTTAAAACTACCCGCGGCTATTGCATTGCCGACAATACACATAGAAGTTCATTGATAAAAATGGCATGGGAATTCCCCAAAGGGGAACCCCGAACCAAAATAAAAAAAAAAAAATGATGTGGGGGTCCCCCTAAATTCCATACAAGGCCCTTCGGGTCTGGTATGGATATTAAGGGGAACCCCAGCCAAAATTTAAAAAAAAAATTGACGTGGGGTTCCCCCTAAATTCCATACCAGACCCTTCAGGTCTGGTATGGATTTTAAGGGGAACCCCGCGCCAAAAAAAAAAAAAAAAAAACGGCGTGGGGTCCCCCTAAAAATCCATACCAGACCCTTATCCGAGCACGCAACCTGGCAGGCCGCAGGAAAAGAGGGGGGGACGAGAGTGCGGCCCCCCCCCCTCCTGAACCGTACCAGGCCACATGCCCTCAACATTGGGAGGGTGCTTTGGGGTAGCCCCCCAAAGCACCTTGTCCCCATGTTGATGAAGACAAGGGCCTCATCCCCACAACCCTGGCCGGTGGTTGTGGGGGTCTGCGGGCGGGGGGCTTATCGGAATCTGGAAGCCCCCTTTACCAAGGGGACCCCCAGATCCCGGCCCCCCCCCTGTGTGAAATGGTAAGGGGTTACTTACCCCTACCATTTCACTAAAAAACTGTCAAAAATGTTAAAAATGACAAGAGACAGTTTTTGACAATTCCTTTATTTAAATGCTTCTTCTTTCTTCCTTCATCTTCTTCTTCTTCTGGTTCTTCTGGCTCTTCTGGTTCTTCCTCCGGCGTTCTCGTCCAGCATCTCCTCCGCGGCGTCTTCTATCTTCTTCTCCTCGGGCCGCTCCGCACCCATGGCATGAGGGGGGAGGCTTCTTCTTCTTCTTCTTCCTTCTTCCTTCTTCCTTCTTCCTTCTTCCTTCTTCCTTCTTCTTCCTTCTTCCTTCTTCTTCTCTTCTTCCTTCTTCTTCTCTTCTTCCTTCTTCTTCTCTTCTTCCTTCTTCTTCTCTTCTTCCTTCTTCATTTCTTCTGCGGGCCGCTCCGCATCCATGCATGGAGGGAGGCTCCCGCTGTGTGACGGCGTCTCTTCGTCTGACGGTTCTTAAATAACGGGGGGCGGGGCCATCCGGTGACCCCGCCCCCCTCTGACGCACGGTGAATTGACGGGACTTCCCTGTGACGTCACGGGGAATGCCACAGGGAAGTCCCGTCATGTCCCGTGCGTCAGAGGGGGGCGGGGTCACCGGGTGGCCCCGCCCCCCGTTATTTAAGAACCGTCAGACGAAGAGACGCCGTCACACAGCGGGAGCCTCCCTCCATGCATGGATGTGGAGCGGCCCGCAGAAGAAATGAAGAAGGAAGAAGAGATGAAGAAGAGAAGAAGAAGATGAAGAAGAAGATGAAGATGAAGAAGAAGATGAAGAGAAGAGCGGGAGCCTCCCCCCTCATGCCATGGGTGCGGAGCGGCCCGAGGAGAAGAAGATAGAAGACGCCGCGGAGGAGATGCTGGACGAGAACGCCGGAGGAAGAACCAGAAGAGCCAGAAGAACCAGAAGAAGATGAAGGAAGAAAGAAGAAGCATTTAAATAAAGGAATTGTCAAAAACTGTCTCTTGTCATTTTTAACATTTTTGACAGTTTTTTAGTGAAATGGTAGGGGTAAGTAACCCCTTACCATTTCACACAGGGGGGGGGGCCGGGATCTGGGGGTCCCCTTGGTAAAGGGGGCTTCCAGATTCCGATAAGCCCCCCGCCCGCAGACCCCCACAACCACCGGCCACGGTTGTGGGGATGAGGCCCTTGTCTTCATCAACATGGGGACAAGGTGCTTTTGGGGGGCTACCCCAAAGCACCCTCCCAATGTTGAGGGCATGTGGCCTGGTACGGTTCAGGAGGGGGGGGGGCCGCACTCTCGTCCCCCCCCTCTTTTCCTGCGGCCTGCCAGGTTGCGTGCTCGGATAAGGGTCTGGTATGGATTTTTAGGGGGACCCCACGCCGTTTTTTTTTTTTTTTTTGGCGCGGGGTTCCCCTTAAAATCCATACCAGACCTGAAGGGTCTGGTATGGAATTTAGGGGGAACCCCACGTCAATTTTTTTTTTAAATTTTGGCTGGGGTTCCCCTTAATATCCATACCAGACCTGAAGGGCCTTGTATGGAATTTAGGGGGACTCCCACATCATTTTTTTTTTTAATTTTGGTTCGGGGTTGCCCTGTGGGGAATTCCCATGCCGTTTTTATCAATGAACTTCTATGTGTATTGTCGGCAATGCAATAGCCGCGGTAGTTTTAAATGAGTTTTTTCCTTCAAAATGTCATTTTGCTGTCAGACTGTTCTAAACACAGGAAACATGCGCCCCTTTACAGGCACACTATAGACACCCCCCAGGTACGAAATTTAAAGGGATATTACACTTTTATTGTTTGACTTTAAGCATTAATAAAATCACTGCTCCTGAAAAAACGTCCGTTTTTAAAACTTTTTTTTGCATTGATCCATGTCCCCTGGGGCAGGACCCGGGTCCCCAAACACTTTTATTGACAATAACTTGCATATTAGCCTTTAAAATTAGCACTTTTGATTATTCATGTTCGTGTCCCATAGACTTTAACGGTGTTCACGTGTTCGAACGAATTTTTTTCCTGTTCGCATGTTCTGGTGCGAACCGAACAGGGGGGTGTTCGGCTCATCCCTAATGGTGGTATGTGGGGTGTATGACCCGTGTCATTGGGTCAGATGGTAGTATGTGGGGTGTATGACCCGTGTCATTAGATCAGATGGTAGTATGTGGGGTGTATGACCCGTGTCATTAGATGGTAGTATGTGGGGTGTATGACCCGTGTCATTAGGTCAAGTGTTGGTATGTGCGATGTATGACCCATGTCATTAGATCAGATGGTAGTATGTGGGGTGTATGACCCGTGTCATTGGGTCAGATGGTAGTATGTGGGATGTATGACCCGTGTCATTAGATCAGATGGTAGTATGTGGAGTGTATGACCCGTGTCATTAGATGGTAGTATGTGGGGTGTATGACCCGTGTCATTAGATGGTAGTATGTGGAGTGTATGACCCGTGTCATTAGATGGTAGTATGTGGGGTGTATGACCCGTGTCATTAGATCAGATGGTAGTATGTGGAGTGTATGACCCGTGTCATTAGATGGTAGTATGTGGGGTGTATGACCCGTGTCATTAGGTCAGATGGTAGTATGTGGGGTGTATGACCCGTGTCATTAGATCAGATGGTAGTATGTGGGGTGTATGACCCGTGTCATTAGATCAGATGGTAGTATGTGGGGTGTATGACCCGGTAGTATGTGGGGTGTATGACCCGTGTCATTAGGTCAGATGGTGGTATGTGGGGGGGGGGGGTGTATGACCCGTGTCATTAGGTCAGATGGTGGTATGTGGGGTGTATGACCCGTGTCATTAGATCAGATGGTCGTATGTGGGGTGTATGACCCGTGTCATTAGATCAGATGGTAGTATGTGGGGTGTATGACCCGTGTCATTAGATCAGATGGTAGTATGTGGGGTGTATGACCCGTGTCATTAGATCAGATGGTAGTATGTGGGGTGTATGACCCGTGTCATTGGGTCAGATGGTGGTATGTGGGGTGTATGACCCGTGTCATTAGGTCAGATGGTAGTATGTGGGGTGTATGACCCGTGTCATTAGGTCAGATGGTAGTATGTGGGGTGTATGACCCGTGTCATTAGATCAGATGGTAGTATGTGGGGTGTATAACCCGTGTCATTGGGTCAGATGGTGGTATGTGGGGTGTATAACCCGTGTCATTGGGTCAGATGGTAGTATGTGGGGTGTATAACCCGTGTCATTGGGTCAGATGGTGGTATGTGGGGTGTATGACCCGTGTCATTAGATCAGATGGTAGTATGTGGGGTGTATGACCCGTGTCATTAGATCAGATGGTAGTATGTGGGGTGTATGACCCGTGTCATTAGATCAGATGGTAGTATGTGGGGTGTATGACCCGTGTCATTAGATCAGATGGTAGTATGTGGGGTGTATGACCCGTGTCATTAGATCAGATGGTAGTATGTGGGGTGTATGACCCGTGTCATTAGATCAGATGGTAGTATGTGGGGTGTATGACCCGTGTCATTAGGTCAGATGGTAGTATGTGGGGTGTATGACCCGTGTCATTAGATCAGATGGTAGTATGTGGGGTGTATGACCCGTGTCATTGGGTCAGATGGTGGTATGTGGGGTGTATGACCCGTGTCATTAGGTCAGATGGTAGTATGTGGGGTGTATAACCCGTGTCATTGGGTCAGATGGTAGTATGTGGGGTGTATAACCCGTGTCATTGGGTCAGATGGTAGTATGTGGAGTGTATGACCCGTGTCATTGGGTCAGATGGTAGTATGTGGGGTGTATGACCCGTGTCATTAGGTCAGATGGTAGTATGTGGGGTGTATGACCCGTGTCATTAGGTCAGATGGTAGTATGTGGGGTGTATGACCCGTGTCATTAGATCAGATGGTAGTATGTGGGGTGTATGACCCGTGTCATTAGATCAGATGGTAGTATGTGGGGTGTATGACCCGTGTCATTAGATCAGATGGTAGTATGTGGGGTGTATGACCCGTGTCATTAGGTCAGATGGTAGTATGTGGGGTGTATGACCCGTGTCATTAGATCAGATGGTAGTATGTGGGGTGTATGACCCGTGTCATTGGGTCAGATGGTGGTATGTGGGGTGTATGACCCGTGTCATTAGGTCAGATGGTAGTATGTGGGGTGTATAACCCGTGTCATTGGGTCAGATGGTAGTATGTGGGGTGTATAACCCGTGTCATTGGGTCAGATGGTAGTATGTGGGGTGTATAACCCGTGTCATTGGGTCAGATGGTGGTATGTGGGGTGTATAACCCGTGTCATTGGGTCAGATGGTGGTATGTGGGGTGTATGACCCGTGTCATTGGGTCAGATGGTGGTATGTGGGGTGTATAACCCGTGTCATTGGGTCAGATGGTGGTATGTGGGGTGTATGACCCGTGTCATTGGGTCAGATGGTGGTATGTGGGGTGTATAACCCGTGTCATTGGGTCAGATGGTGGTATGTGGGGTGTATAACCCGTGTCATTGGGTCAGATGGTGGTATGTGGGGTGTATGACCCGTGTCATTAGATCAGATGGTAGTATGTGGGGTGTATGACCCGTGTCAGTCAGGTGAGGTCACGTGTTGGTATATGTAATCTGCATGTTCTGTGGATCTGTGATTCTCCATCCTGGTAATTTTTCTGGCAGGTCTTCATCCTGGAGGAGCTTCTCAGCCCGATCATCACCCCGTTTATTCTGATCTTCTCTCTGCGCCACAAATCTCTGGAGATCATCGACTTCTTCCGAAATTTCTCGGTGGAGGTGGTGGGAGTCGGTGATATTTGCTCATTTGCTCAAATGGACATTCGAAAACATGGCCACCCTCAGGTAAGTACTGGGTGGAGGGAAATCACAGGGACAAATATTCATTACATGTACCCGATCGTACCCCGCTCTCACCGATCGTACCCCGCTCTCACCGATCGTCTTGTCTGGTTGTTTGCAGTGGATGTCAGAGGGACAGACGCAGGCCTCAGTGTACCAACAGGCGGAGAATGGGAAGACGGAGCTGTCTCTAATGCATTTCGCTATCACCAATCCTCACTGGCAGCCGCCATTGGAGAGCTCTATGTTCATTGGTCATGTGAAGGAGAAGGTTCAGCAAGATGCAGCCAACGCTCCTTCTGCACAGCAGATCCTGTGTGATGCCCCCATCTGCAGCTCCCTGCTGTCCAACGAGTCTGGAACTGCGGTCAGTGTTCTCAACTCCTCCCACCTGTCACTA